>NC_089588.1:8222139-8522139 GCF_019320115.1 Miscanthus floridulus | reverse complement strand
TTTTGGTCCTTGTGCAGTGTTTCCTTAGCTGATTCTGTTATACAATCGAGGGCAGCATTAGTTAGTGGCAGGCTTCTTTCTTTAGCTGATGCATTGACACTTCACAGCAATAGATCAACCATGTAAGTATCATTTCATTCAGCAAACTCCTGTTTAAAAGGAATTTGTATTTCTACAACTAGCTATAAAAAGGTGTATAGTACTGACGTCGAGGAGTCTATATGATCACTTGCTCAAATTTGTAAAGCCAAATAGATTGTCAACTATAATTTCTGTTTGGCAAGAAAAAGAAATGATGGAACCATCAAATTAGTTCTGATGTAGAATATTAGTGGAAATGTGTTGAAACTGTATTGAACCCAGAATTTCGTGAAAAGGGCAACTTTTTAATTAAGAGTGAAGAGTGATAGTTCTGTCCTATCCTCAAATGTTTATCTGGCGGTACCTCCAAGTATAAAACAATATCTATCTGTCCTATCCTCAAATGTTATAACAGATCGAGTGACTGACTATAAATGATACTTTTTAGCAGTATTTTCTGGATGTGCTCAAGTGTTTTAAATTTTCAGTTGACCCTAATGTAAATCTGCAGTTGTTGCCTATTCTATTATTTTGCTCTGTGACTATTATATTCTTCTGAATGAGTGCAGTTTCAGTTGCCCCCTCTTATTGTTTCTGTTGATTTGACTACAATTTGAGTCACAATTGACATCCTTGCTGACAATGTTAGTGTACTGACTACCATAAACTTCATAGTAACTCCATTCATACCTATTTTTCCATTGTCACAGCTTCTCTAAAGCTAGTCTTTGGAACAGTGCAATTGGATGTGCACTGAAGTCAATTAGTTTACAGGTTCGCCATTGGCTTGGTATTGTATTTTTAGTACAGATTATTCAGCTACTTATTAGTGCAAATTATAGAGAACAAATTCAGTTTCACATGATGCTTAAGCATATAGTCACTGAATATCTGATATACTTATCATATCTGGTGAATGAAATTTATTTTTCTCAGCAACCTTCATAGATGAATCTAGTGTTGAATATATCTAATTTGTGGGCAAAAAGTTTAAAATAAATTCTAACATATCATCGGTTCAAATCTGCCATGAATTCGTGAGATATGCATGCTGTACAAGTTGAGAACTTGAGCTAATTATAGATGGTGCACTACGCAGCAAATTCTGAAATTATCTTTCATTAGAAAGAAGGCAAACGCTAGCTAACATTTCCTTGTTTTGTTTGTAATGCTTGATCAAAATATTTTAATCATCCTTGTATTTATTGGACCTCTTTTTAAGTAGGTAACACTTTATGTTTTCAAATGTAACAGCAAACATTGGGCATTTATATGGCAGAAGGCTCTGGTTTGGCTAAGCCACTAGGACCTAGGAGTGATTGTTGTAGGTATGCTACTTCATGAACCCTTCTATTGTAATTGTGCCCTTCAAATGGAAACTAGACCCAAATCTATCTATTTTCTGTGTCTATTGATATATGCTACAGATGTTGCAGGTCTGTACCTACTCATCGATTTGCTTCGACCCCAATTACTCAGGTACTTCTAATCTTGGACTTGGATTCTTAGACAACCTGGATTAAATTCATGTGTATGCTATGGCCAGTGCTTTAGTGCTGCTGCAAACCTTCATATTTGGTGCACTATCTTTTTGCTGTGTTGTTTTACAGTGGCACCTAGCACTATCTTTTTGCTGTGTTGCTTTACAGTGGCATCTAGAACTGTCATGACAGATTAAAGTATGATCTGAATTAGTAGTTTTGAGTATAGACTGCATGTTCAGAGCTACTAATATGCTTGAATGTAAATTGGCTCACATTAATTAGTGGCAGCAATCTGGTAACTTATTCATCATGTTCTATAAGCAGCTTGTTTTGAGGATGAAACATAATGCTATCAGAACTCCTGTTTTTTGTAATTGCTGGTTCGAGTTCAGAAATCTTTTTCTGAAAACTTTCTTTTGTTTCTCCAGATGTTTGGTTAAATACTTGGAGTTTCAGCTTGATTCGTACCTGGAATGGAAGGTCTAGTACAGGAGCATGTCCCAATTTGAGTTTTATGTCATGTGCTTTTTTAAAGGGTATATATTTCACTGGTACAGCTGAAATTTTGCTCAATATGATGCTAGGTAAAGAAAAAAAACTACCCTTCCAGTCTGTTGTATGGTGACATAGAAAATTACCCTTCTGGGTAGTGGGTTATCAATCTAATATATGATAGTTGTTGTGTTTAAAAAAATTGATAGTTGCATTTTGTCTTCATGGTGGTTAACTGGTTATTTGTGGCAGGGGAGACAAATCCATTGAGTTGGGCAATGAGGATGAGGGCTGCAAAGTGGTGGGCAATATATATCACGACCTATTGATAATTGCAGATGGGCAAGTACCATGTTAACTCTTTTTGCAAGTAATTTGATTGCTATGTACTCTATCCTTTTATCCTTTTTTAAGTCATTTTTCCTTGCCTATATATATTACCACTACTGAGATATAGTATTCTGTACATCTAACAGCGAAAAATAGAACTTTGCTCCTAAAAATGAAGTTGAGTATTAAATTATTAATAATGTATTTGAAAATGTGTTCTATCTGATGCCTTCCACTTGCACTCCCCTTTTTCCCTTTAGTCTGCAACTATGGATCATTGGATCCTCTCATCAGTAGTCAAAATAGCAACGTTTGGCTGAATAGTGTACATCTGCTGTTATTGTGTGATTAGTTGTATCACTTTGCTATACTGAGTTTAGAAAAGTCAGCTAATGATTGCAGCATCTGTGTACATACCCAATTGTCATGAGGAAATAGTAACTGCTATTGTTATTTCTAGCATTGTGTATATGTCAGTGGAAGCAGTCTGCAATTTTTTAATAATGTTATGCTCTCTCCCTTCATCTTTTAATTATGCTCTTGGTGTTTGCATGTATCAGCTTGCAGCAAATAATAGCTGAGTGTCAGCAATGCCGACTATGATCCAGCAAGGAAGGCCAAGTCAAAGAACCATCCTTTATATGGGGCTACACTTAATTTGAACCCAGGGAAATTAATGCTTTCTCTTGTAACTACTGTACAGTCTGCACTGCTGCTTTTGTTGCTAGGTGGATGTGATTTCTTAGCTCCTCAAGTGTACTTGTTTGTATAAAGAGTTTGATTGCTTTGAATGTAAAGATTGTATAAAGAATTTGATTAATGGAATGGATGAAACATGACTGATGTATGTAGGACCCTAGTGGAGGTTTTTCTCTTTTTTTTTTTTTGTATTTTGTAAATTGTCATCAGTGACGTGTCTAACCAAAATACGTCTCTGATGAGAGCTTCCTCAGAGACGAGTTTTGTCCATAAGCGTCACTGATAATTCAAATTAGAGACGCGTTTTGGCTATACGCGTCACTGTGGACCATCAATAGTGACGCGCTTTTACGCGTCACTGATCTTTTCACATCACAGACGCAATATAAGTGACGCGTGTATTCCGCGTCACTAATCACTGTCTGGACACGTCACTAATAAGCTTTTCTGGCATAGTGGAACTTGGTGGCAATGCAAATAAAAACACACATGCATGTACTGACGAGATGCCTGAGCCTGAGGCGGCATGCATGAGGCGCCTTCTTCTGCTTTTCAATTATATATCTCTGTATTATCTTGTACGTAGTAGCTTGCATGCTCAAGGGCAGGCTGGCTCGCTCGCTCGCTAGCTTTGTCCTTAGCTTGTTTAACGTCGTTGCTTCTAGCCAATAGCTAGTTTATTTACATACGTTAGTTTTAATTTGGTGCATACTTTATATGCTTGCATTTTATTTTACTAATTATTATTGCTGCTGCTACTACTACTACTTTATTATATATATATATAAATAATTTCCATTGCTTGATCTCTAGTAGCAGCAGCTATATATACGTACTGAGAGAGAGAGAGGGGGATAGAAAACATTTCCAGCTAGCTAGCTGCCAGCTGCTGCTGCAGCATCTGCATCTGCATCTGCATTTGCATCTGCATCTGCATGGGAGGCGCGCGGCAACGAATTAAAAAGGTGACGAAAGGAATGTAAAAAGGTGTCTCGATTGATCGGTCGTCGATCAGTCTCTCTCAGGTCAGGCCATCCGCTAGCTAGCTATACAAGAGATCGAAAGAAAAGGAAGAGAGAAGAGCTAGCCGCCGACGACGACATGCATGCACTGGGCTGCTGGACCTCCCGATCCCGATCGATCAGTCTTCCTCTCTGTCTCTGCTGCAGCTAGCTGCGGGCGATGCGATGCGATGCTAGAGGAATATCATATCGATCGATCGATATGCAGCATATGAATGATCACTAGCCAGTAGCCAGCCAGCAGGGTCGTCGTTGGCCCGGCCGGGACCGGGACCGGGACATGCATACATACTCCTAGCTTCTGACTCGATTAAAGATCGATAATTGACCGCCCGCCGCTACTGGATTCAGGTTCTTTGCCGAGTACCTCAGGCACTCGGCAAAGGTCAAATTGCACTCGGCAAAGCCTTTGCCGAGTGCGGCACTCGGCAAAGAACACACGGCAAAAAAATGATCGACAAAGACCTCTTTGCCGAGTGTCTTTTATCGGGCACTCGGCAAAGAAAAGCGACCGTCACGGCGCCGAATCCGTTGACGGTGGCTTTGCCGAGTGCCAACCCTGCAAGCACTCGGCAAAAAAAAAATTTAATTTCTTTGCCGTGTGCCCTCTTGCCGGCGCTCGGCAAAGTTTGAATTTTTTTTAAAAAAAATTCTTTGCCGAGTGCCCCCTGGCCGGCACTCGGCAAAGTTTGAATTTTTTTTAAAAAAAAATTCTTTTGCCGAGTGCCCTCTGGCCGGCATTCGGCAAAGTTTGAATTTTTTTTTTAAAAAAAATTCTTTGCCGAGTGCCCTCGAGCCGGCACTCGGCAAAGTTTGAATTTTTTTTTAAAAAAAAATTCTTTGCCGAGTGCCCTCTGGCCGGCACTCGGCAAAGTTTGAATTTTTTAAAAAAAAAATTATTTGCCGAGTGCCCTCTGGCCGGCACTCGGCAAAATTTATTTTTTTTTAAAAAATTCTTTGCCGAGTGCCATGGTCATGGCACTCGGCAAAGCTGGAAAACCATTTTTCCAGCTTTGCCGAGTGTTGTGACCATGGCACTCGGCAACGGGGTCCTTTGCCGAGTGCAACACTCGCAAAGTGACCCAAAACGGCAATTTTTAATTTTTTTTTTACATTCCATCCTGACAAATAAATTAATACAATCATATATCTCATCCATCACATATATATCTCATTCATCACATATATATCTCATCCATCACATATATATCTCATCCATCCACACATCCATCCGCACATATCACATCCATCACAATATATATCACATATATAATAATAAGTGCTCAAGTCTATCCATATAAATCCACAAGTCCATCAAAGTCCACAAGTGCATCACAAGTCCATCACCAAGTGAACAACAAATGAAAAAAATACAACATGCACTCATCTCGGCCACTGCGACTGTGGTGAAGGCCCAGTTCCATCATTCGGAGGTGCATGAG
Source organism: Miscanthus floridulus (assembly GCF_019320115.1). Classification (NCBI taxonomy): domain Eukaryota; kingdom Viridiplantae; phylum Streptophyta; class Magnoliopsida; order Poales; family Poaceae; genus Miscanthus; species Miscanthus floridulus. Next base: position 8,516,589 of record NC_089588.1, on the reverse strand, counting down.
GTGGATTATTCGAACCACCGTCAGATGGAGACTGCACAAAGGAGAAAAGATTGCATGTGAGACAAGATTATTTGGATAGCTAATCTAGAAAGGTAGAGGCCATACAAGCAAAGCACAAGCGAAAGTAAAAACTTTCATACTCACAGGAGTAGCTGGAGCTACAGGACACGGAGGCAGAGGTGGAACCAACAGCCCAGCTGATAGAGAGAAGCCCACACATTGCCCAAGCCCTTGTAGAAACTCTGTAATGTCCGTCAGCCTCTGCGCTTGGGCCTGCCGCTCGGCCTGCTCGGCCTCCAGCTGGGCCGCCATCCTCTGGTGCCCGGCCTCCAGCTCCTGACGTTGCCTCATTTCTTGTTCCAACCGGGCCTGCAATATTTCACTCCAATGTTTCAGTAATGCAAAGGTAATTAAGGTGTGTAAAGATCAATGTATGACGAGTAAAACAGGAATAACCTCGAGTGCGTCGACCCGGTGCTGTACAGCGGTCGGCCGTGTGCGAATGGTCGAGCTCTCGCTCGTGCTCGGCTCTGGGAGAGAGAGGGAGTAGAGGCCGTGTCGATGACGCCGTCGCCAAGCCAGAACCGTCCATGCTTCTTGCCTCTCCATCGACGGCCTCTCCATCGAAGTCCTGGGTGCTCGGATCGTGGTCTGACCCATGGAGCGACCTCGCCACCTCAGTGTACTCACTGATGTGGGAGTGGACGCTAGGGTTAGTGTATGCCTCGGGCGGGTCCTCCAGGTTGAAGGAGACGTCGGACGTCGCCTTGCCCTTGTGGGCCATACACCATGCCTGGAAGTCCGAGCAAGCCTGGCCACTATGTGACGCCGACTGCGAGAAAGACAGCACGATGATTAGAAATCAGGCAGAACTGAGCGTCACAATAGATAAATGAATTCGCGTACCCATGCTTGTTTGTATCCGACGAGGCTACGGCTGCCTTGATGGTGTGCTGGACCTTGCATCTGCAAACAACGGTCCTGGGCATCCCTGTGCATCTTGAGGTACTCCTCCGTGAACCACCTCTCCACCATCATCGCCCAGCACTCGGGATACGCTTGGCACCACCAAGGAATCATCTACACGTCATCAAGTATTGGACATATAAGAAGATCAAATTAAACCAACTTAATCTCAAAACGAATCAATATTGATGTTCTTCATTTACCTCAAGGTACTGCTCCCGGGTCAGCTGCATCTCTCTTGCCTCTTTCTTGGTTTTCCTCTCTCCAAGCTTTGACCCGTAGTAGGTTACGATAGCCTGGATGCGCACCTCGTGATGCATGTTGGAGACGAGTTTTTTACAGGCTTTGGTAGTCACCTGCTCCGCCCTAGCCTCAAATCCCTCCTCGCATCTATAATAAGTCTGCATACAAAAGCGATCCATTCATTATTTCAAGAAAAGTCCAATGAATACGACGTATTGAGCAATGTTGTGTGAGGTAGACTTACCAAAAACTCTGCCTTCACCCACGCCACCTTGTTGGGGTACTCCGCATCGGTGGCGACGGCGTAGTGGTCAAACGAGTAGGCCGGCTCCGTCTTCGATGCGTACGTGACAATGCCAGGGAAGTGTTGCCTGCACAGAAGACCCAGGATGCCGTTGACTAGCCGTGCGCTACCATCCGACACAACCACCCAGTTCCTGCACAAGTGATTAAGAAAAACTATTAGTTTTTTTCATCATATCATATAAAGTAGTGGTGATAACATATAAAGTTACTTACTTTTGCCCTTCGGGGCGAATCACTAGGTGTTGGTGAGGAAGCAGAGCCTGTGGGAGGCTCGCGGGACCTCGCAAGTAGACACTCGGAGAGGAGTCGGAGGAAGCGGAACCCGTGCCTACCGCATCCAACTCGTTGTCCTCATGCGGCCCCTCCTCCTCGTCCGTCTGCCGAACCAGCTCATCGTTCGTCTCATCCACGGGTGCCACCTCCTCCTCCGGCTCCTCCTCATGCAGCGTGGGTGGAGACGGCACCCTCCTGCGTCTGGTGGTCCTCCTCCTCCTCCTCCTGTCCGATCCCTCCGCCGCCCCCTTCGCCTCCTGCTGCAGCCGGCGTGGTCTTTGGTAAATTGAGTTCACGGACCTATGACGGTCGCCCGCCATCTTTGTTCAATCACCTGCAACAAAAAAGAAAAACAAGACGTAATTAGAAATAGGTGCAAAAATGAACAAAACATAATTACAAAAAACATAGTATTACATTATTATAAATAATCTTCATGATTGAGATTAGCCGGATCATAGGTCTCATCATCACTATCAACATTGTCCAACTCATCAACACTATCCGAAGGAGGAATGTTGTCTTCATTGTCATTGCCTAAACGTAATCGCTCAAGCATTTGTATGTCCTTCAGATTTTGTACCTCGTCTCCAGCGTCCTCGTCATCATCCCTTTCATTGTCTACTTCCATTCCTATCTCTTCGGTTAAGTCTATGTCAAACCGTCCCTCTTCTTGATAGAACTCTCCATCATATGTGTTTGGGTTGAAGTTGTAATCTTTATCGTTTGGGACAGGTAGTTTACCGTGTGGCGATACCTTGTGCACAATAGACCAACCCTTAAGATGCTCGGTGTCTTTGCACGCGTATGACGTATAATAAACCTGGACGGCATGTTGAGCTAGAATGTAGACATCTTTTCCTGGATAGACGGAATCCTATCGAATTTCAACTAGCCCAAGCTTAGGGGTCCGTCTCGTTACTCCAGGATGAAACCAGTGACATTTGAATATGACAGGAGTAAGAGGTTTTGAACCATAGAATGATAGTTCATAGATTTCTTCAATTCTTCCATAATAGTCGAGTCCATTAGTGCCGGGCGTAACAACTCTGCTATTTGTGGTTTTTTTATTGGGCCGACTCTGCTCGTAGCTTGCTATGTGAAAACGATATCCATTGACGTCATAACAGGTAAATGACTTGACCCTAACGGCACAGCCGTTTGCAACCTGTCTCAGCTCGTCACTTATAGACGCATCAGTTTGGGCTTTCTATTTGAACCAACAAATGAAATCGGGGCTCCCTGGTCCCGCACCCCGTGAAAGAAGGGTGTCATTTTCTTGTGGGGTAGGTTGCCTTGATCCATGCCAGGATTGACGAAGAAATTCCATGTACCAATGAGAAATAAGGGGGTTGGACGAAGAAACAAGGACATACAGCGAAATGAAACAAGTTCGTTCAGAACTTACCCAATGAACGGCTGCACCTCGACAACGTTGGTCAACACATATAGCATGATACTGCCCCACTCTTCATTTTTCAATTTCTTAGTCGTCGATGCACTTGCACTTCCGAGTTGCCCTTGGAAAAGGCTGAGGTTCGATTCATTTTCGCCAGCATTGTAACGAGGGGGTGGATTATAAACGCTAGGAAGTTTCTCAGTGTAGTATTTCTCTATGAAGTTCGACACCTCCTCTAGAATGTATGCCTTTGTAATGGAAGCCTCAATTTTGGCTTTATTTCTACATTTTTTGCGAAGAGTCTTCAGACATCTCTCGATTGAATAGCACCAACGGTTCTACATAGCCCCCCCATCTGTGCCTCATACGGGTGGTGCACAATCAAATGCTGCATCGGCAAGAAGAAGCTGAGTGGAAAGATCTTCTCCAACTTATAGAGCAACACGGGTGCCGCTTTTTCCAAGTCATCAATGACGGTCCGAGAGAGCTCCTTGGCACAAAGCTGGCAAAATAAGTAGCTCAACTCTACCAGCACTTGCCAGACATGCTCCGAGACATAGCCTCGAACCATCGCCGGAAGAAGCCGCTCAATCCATATATGGTAGTCATGACTCTTCATCCCGTTGACTCACAGAGTGCCTAAGTTCACTCCCCTCTTTAGATTCGCTGCATACCCATCAGGGAACATTAGCGTCTTGATCCATCCAAGTACTTCCCTCCTTTGGTCCTTTTTCAAGATGAAATCGGCCTTAGGCCTTCTCTAGGTCTTGCCACGACTAGGAGGCTGCATCTCTTGATTTGGTCTATCGCACAACGTTGCCAGGTCCACTCTAGCCTTAGGGTTGTCCTTAGACTTTTCAGTGTCCATGAGTGTTGCCCAAAGTGCCTCGGCGACATTCTTTTCAGTGTGCATTACATCAATGTTATATGGCAGAAGAAGGTCATCGAAATAGGGGAGCCTCGTCATGCCTGAGATATGAGTCCACATATGTTGCTCACCATATCCCACAAACCCACCTTCTTCCTTGGGCACGAGAGCATCTATCTGAGCATGAACCTCGGCACCAGTCATCATCTGTGGTGCAGGGTTTGTCACTTTGACACCTTTCGTAAAGTTCTTGATGTCTTGTCTGAATGGATGGTCAAGAGGTAGGAATTGATGATGTATGTCGAAAGACGAATACTTGCCACCCTTCTGCAACCAAATGAACCTCACACCTTCCTTGCATATTGGGCATGGGAACTTTCCGTGAACACACCAGGCGCAGAATATCCCATACGCCAGGAAGTCATGCAGGGAGTAGTGGTACCAAACGTGCATTTTGAAGGTTGTCTTTATAGCTCGATTGTATGTCCATACCCCTTCGTCCCAAGCATGGACCAATTCATCAAACATGGGCTCCATGAACACACCCATATTACTCCCTGGGTGTCCAGGAATTATCAACGACAAGAATATGTTATGTCGTTGAAAGGAGACATCGGGGGGAGATTAAGGGGGATAACAAAGACGGGCCAACATGTGTATGGGGCAGCCACCATTCCATAAGGATTGAACCCATCTGTTGCCGGCGTGACACGTACATTAGATCCTTATCTGCTTTGTCACGATGTTTGTCATTAAAGCGGATCCAAGCTTCACCATCAGATGGATGTACCATCTTGTCAGGATTGTACCGTTTGCCATTTTTGTGTCATGTCATCTGTTTCGCGGATTCCTCGGTCATGTATAGCTGTTGGATCCTCGGTAGGAACGGAAGGTACCGTAGGATTTTCACGGGGATTGTAAGTTGCCTCTTCTGGCCATCATCAGAGTCTACCTCCAGGTACCTGGAGGATTTACACTTTGGACAGAACTTTACATGCTCGTGTTCTTTCCTAAATAGGACGCACCCCTTTGGACAAGCATGTATCTGCTCATACGGCATCTTAAGTGCATGAAGGAGTTTCTGTGACTCGTACATGCTCTTTGGCAGAATGTGGCCCTCCGGAAGCAGGGTGCCAATCACGGCCAACATCTTATCGAAGCCAGGTCGACTCAAGTTTAACTCGGACTTCAACCCCATTAAGCGTCCAATGGCATCTAGTTGAGACACCGTTGACCGATCGTGAAGGGGTTTCTGTGCCGAGTCCATCATGTCGTAGAATGCCTGTGCGGCTGCCTCCATCCCCTCCTTCTCACGTCCCTCATCGAACTGTCCTTGGTGAAAGTCATCTAACATGTCTGCTACCCCGACATCAGCATCAAAAGCCTCCACCCGTGGTCTCACCACCTCCTCTCTTATACGATGGGCTTCACCATGGTGGACCCACCGGGTGTAGTCTGGCGTAAATCCATTCTTCACAAGATGTTTACCCATTTCCACCTTGTTTACCCTTCTCCTGTTTCCACATTTGCTGTAGGGACACAAAACTAGGCAATGTCCTTTAGCAGCCTTGCCAAATGCACTGTTCAAGAAAGCATCGGTCTTGTTCATCCATTCCGTGGTGTAATCACTCTGACTTCTCCGGCCCGTGTACATCCACTGACGGTCATCCATCCTCTAACATATGTATCAGCGAGTAATGTAACCATCAATTACATCTACATGGTGTTCCTACTGTCCAATAGGTGAGGATATGTCCTAATCCCACCCGCGGATGCGTAGATGAGGTTAGTTTCCATGCTCTACTCCTATCCGAGATAGAATTTTGGCAGCACCTCCCTGCTGTTCTCCAGATACACATCCTGCCAAAGAAGAGTGCGTATCTGGAGAACAACAGGGAGGTGATGCTGAAACTCTGTCTCGGACCAGAGCAGACCATGAAAACTAACCCATCTACGCATCCACAGGCTGTCCAAAAAAACATGGACAATCCGAAACAGATACGGTCATAGATCTGCAAACCTCCAACCGTATCTCTTTCGAACGGGAGACGCCTAACTGGGTTACACGATCTACGACCATGATACGGAAAGAGGGGTTATACCTAGGATGGTGGTGGAGTCAGGCTAGTGGGGCTGTGACGGGTCGGTGCAGTGGCGAGGCGACGCGGTGCAGGCAGACCGGCATGGCGATGGGAACTCTGACTTGGCTCCGATGGGCTCTTCTCTACAAAAATGGAACAAAATATTGTCATTTAAAAAAAATTCGGCAGAACCTCCCCTGCACGGTGAGGTTTCCAAAACCTGCAAAAAACAACGGCACGATGGCCGACAAGCACATATGTCTCAAGAGAAGCCATGTAGTTTGGATATCAATCCATGCAGAAGAATATATCCAAGTAGTACCACTACTTCTACTACTACTTCCACTATTGCTACTACTACTACCACTAGTTCTACTACTACTACTACCACTATTGCTACAACTACTACCACTAGTTCTACTACTACTACTACTACCACTGCTTCTACTACTACTACTACCACTAGTTGTACTACTACTACCACTACTTCTAATACTACTACTACCACTAGCACTACTAGTACAACTAATACTACTACAACTATCACAACCACGACAACAACAAGAGAGACGGCATACCTAACGGGCGCCGGGGGTAAGGGCGGGCGGTGTCGGGGTCGGGGTCGGGGTCACCGGAGTCGGGAATGGGGTCGGGCACGGGCGGCGTCGGGGCGGGCGGTCCACGGGGCGCGGCCGGGGGCAGGGCCGGCCGGGAGCAGGGCGCGGCCGGGCGCGGCGCGGGCGCGCGGGCGGTCGGGCAGCACGGGCGCGCGGGCGGTGGCGACGCGGGCGAGCGGGCGGTGGCGGCACGGGCGAGCGGGCGGTGGCGCATGAAAGTGTGTGCTTGTGTCTGTGCGTGGCGGCCCAAGGGTTAAATCAATACTTTGCTGAGTGCCCCCGATCTGGCACTCGGCAAAGGGTTTTTTTTAAAAAAAAATCTTTGCCGAGTGTCCCAGATCTGGCACTCGGCAAAGATTTTTTTTAAAAAAAATACTTTGCCGAGTGCCCCTGATATTGCGCTCGGCAAAGAATTTTTTTTTTCGAAATGTCTTTGCTGACTGCCCCTGGGAAGGCACTCGGCAAAGATTCCCTTTGCCGAGTGCCATCCCCCGGCACTCGGCAAAGATTTTTTTTTTGCCTCCAAATTTTTTGTGCAGCCATTTTAAGGTACCAGGAACTCCTAGTTAGAATTTGAGGTTTTTTTGTGGCTTTTTGATATATTTAGTTACTTTATTTCGTTTACTTGAATTTTTTCGAAAAATACAAATTTGAACTGCACGTGGTACGAATAAAGGAATTTAACGATTCAAAAAATGATAGTCATGTTACTGAGTGTAGTGTGAGGCCGTATCCAAGAACGGACCTGAAATTTCGGACATCTTGTTCACGAAACATGACCGCGAACTTGCGTGCGAAGTGTTTTTAAATTCTATAAAAAAGCAAACGAAGTCCGAAAATCATGAAACTTGTTGAGATGTCGTGATATCGTATGTGGAGGCTATGATAAAAATTTGAGAACTTTTGGTGCACGTTGTCATGTACGATGCTTACCAACCAGGACATCTCCACATGTGATATCAGATAATTTGGAGGCCAAAAGTCAGTACGATGTACGGACACGTGCATGCATCACACGCACGCACTTGAGAGCTAGCTAAGCTAAGCTAGCTTAGCTACCTACCTACCTACCTACTAGTGGCTACTCCCTCCGTCCCAGAATATCTGTCTTTCTCGCTTCCCGAGAAACAACTTTAACAAAATATATATTAAAAAATATTATTATTTAGGGAAAGTACACTTTACAACCCTCAACTTGCGCCAAAGTTTGATTTTCAACCTTCAACTCTGAAACCGGTCAAGAAACACCCTCCAACTATCAAAACCGGACGAATTTGGTCCTCGGCCGGTTTCAAAAGCGGTTTTCTATTTTTGGGAGGCGCCGAAATTTTAAATTATTTTTTTGAGCATCTTAACGTCCTCAAATGAAAAAACTCAAAACTATAAAGTTGTAGATCTCATTGAGGTCTACAATTTATATATAAAAATTATCTTCATCCGACATCGTATTGAAGGGTTTTCTATTTTTTGAAATTTGAGTCTCATCACGCGACAAAATTGTTTCACGCGTGATGAGACTCAAATTTCAAAAAATAGAAAACCCTTCAATACGATGTCGGATGAAGATAATTTTTATATGTAAATTGTAGACCTCGATGAGATCTACAACTTTGTAGTTTTGAGTTTTTTCATTTGAGGACAGTAAGATGCTCGAAAAAATAATATAAAATTTCAGTACCATATTTTGTCGCGTGATGAGACTCAAATTTCAAAAAATAGAAAACCCTTCAATACGATGTCAGATGAAGATAAGTTTTTTATGTAAATTGTAGAACTCGATGAGATCTACAACTTTGTAGTTTTGAGTTTTTTCATTTGAGGAAGTTAAGATGCTCGAAAAAATAATTTAAAATTTCGGCGCCTCCCAAAAATAGAAAACCGCTTTTGAAACCGGCCGAGGACCAAATTCGTCCGGTTTTGATAGTTGGAGGGTGTTTCTTGACCGGTTTCAGAGTTGAAGGTTGAAAATCGAACTTTGGTGCAAATTGAGGGGTGTAAAGTGTACTTTACCCATTTATTTATGATACATAATTAGTATCATTGGAAAGATCTTTGAATCTAGTTTTTTAACAAATTTATTTGGAGACACAAATGTTGCACATATTTTGTACAAATTGAGTCAAAGTCGTGGCACGGACATCGAAAACGACAGATAAATTGGGACGGAGGGAGTACGTACTTGACTACAATCTGTCCTCTGTCTAGCTCGTTGCACTTTGGATCGTCTTCAATGGTTGGCGATCCATGGCGCTGGATGCATGGAAAAGAAGATTCAATTCCAAGCAGCTAGCTAGGGTTTGGGCGGCTGGCTAATAACAACTAATGGATCGAGCTGCCAGCTAGCTGCTTATGGACTGGAGGCGCGCGGCAAGGAATTGAAGAACAAAGAAAGGAATGTATGTATGTATATATACAAAAAGGTGTCTGCATGTCTCGATTCATCGGTCGATCAGTCTGTACGTAACGTAGTACGTGTCTCCATGCATCGGCTAGCTAATACGTACTGTAGTAATAAGCTTAGCTAGTGGACAAATTAAAACCGATCGATCGAATCGAGATGACAAGAGAGTAAAGACGACGACGACCTAGCTAGCTAGTACTACGTACTCCTAGGCTCGTAGCTAGTTCTGACCGATCGCCTCGATTGATCTGAAGATGATAATTGACCGCTAGCTCGAGGCGTACACGTACGACGACGGACGCATGCAGCATCACAAGCACTTGAGACCTAGTAGCTAGCTAGCTAGCTTACCTACCTACCTAGCTAGTACTTGATCTATATATCGTCCTCTGTCTCGTTGGTCTTCAATGCAATGGTTGGCTGGCAATCCATGGCGCTGTGATGCCTTCGTCTCAGCTCGTCCCGGCCTGCATTGCATGCACTTCTTCACCCTGTTCGTTGGTTGGTTTCAACCAAGCTTATTTAACCCATCAACAGTGTTTTTCTCTCATAATAAACCAGCACCAGCCAGTTCAAACCAGCCCAGAAACCAACCAGCGAACACGCCGCTTCTTGCAACTACCCCGTCCTACATATAGCATGCATGATGGCTGTGGCTCATCATCGATCGATAGATCGATCGATTGAGAGATGCTGTGTGCTGGATGTCTGCAGAACAACACAAAAGTATATATAGGCCTGCAGCGGTGGAAGCAAACAATCACAATCTCACATTCCTTCACAGCTAGCTGTAGATGCATGATGGATCGATATCCCTTACTAGCTAGTAGCTAGCTAGCTAGCCACTCCCATTTTTCAGATTAGAAACAGGACAGCGTCCGGCTCCGGCCTCTCCATAGCATAGCCAGGCCATGCATGCCCACACAGTATACTACCGTCGCGCGCGCGCATGATTTTTAATCTATTCTATAAACATTGCAAAAAGTTTCACAGCCATATATTTTTCTTCTTGCTCTCGGTACCAATGCAATCTCTCTCTCTCTCTCTCTCTCTCTCTCTCTCTCTCTCTCTCTCTCTCTCTCTCTCTCTCTCTCTCTCTCTCTCTCTCTCTCTCTCTCTCTCTCTCTCTCTCTCTCTCTCTCTCTCTCTCTCTCTCTCTGCGAGGGAGGGACTTGCATATTACAACTGTGTCATTACAACTTTCATGGTTTTAAGAAATGCCACGCTACTACCATAACGATTTTAGGAGATCAGACGCGGTCAAAGAATGTTTGCACGTGTCTCCCAAAATACTTGATGAACTTCAGAGATAATCAGCGTATTCACAGAGGCGACCATCTTAAAAGGCCCGCCTCTGTTAAAAAAAAAACCCAATCCACTAGGCAAATCCTAATAAGTCGCGGCCTCTAATCTCGTTCACGGTCATCCCTTTTGCTCTCACTACAAGGATTTTACCCTAAAGCCACGCCTAAGAATGGTTGCAATATGGGTGTTTTGGTTGCAATACGTAACAGATGCTTTGGAGTCGGTTTTGTTGTGAGCCGTGGCATTTAAATATCACTGGTGCAGCAAGGCTTTTTGCTCCCGGTTGGGAAACCCCTTTAGTCCCGGTTTCCCAACCGGGAGCACCAATCCGGGACTAAAGGTACCCTCCTTTAGTCCCGGCTTAACGTCCAGGACTAAAGGGGGACCTTTAGTCCCGGTTGAAAACACCAACCGGGAGTAAAGGGGGCCTCCAGGCCTGGCCAGGGACCGCCACGGGGCAGGACATTGAGTCTCGGTTGGTGTTACCAACCGGGACTAAAGGTTTTTTTTGTTTCTATTTTCAATTGATGATTAGTTAATTTTATCTCAAACGATGCAGAAGTACTTGCCGTGAACTGCCGCGAACAAGCAAGTATTCGATGAATAACTGGTGCCACAGCTCAAGTATGCTCGTGATATCAACCAAGAGTAAGTTATGCATGATCATACAAAGCTAGGAAGCGATTGTTGAGATATATTAAAAAGTGAATCAACTATCACTTGTTATGTGAGGAAAAAAAACACAAACACACCAATCCACAAGAGTATAAGACAGAAAATAAAGGGAGCTCAGAACACGACAGTCTTCTTCAGTTCATATGGTAGGACACGGAGCTCACAGTATGACTTGATAGCCTCTGCTAGGCACTTCTTCTCAAGGTTCTCAGACTTGACAACAAAACTCTGTAACGTGTCTCGGTGAGAAACTCGCTCAACCTGCAGCACAGGAAAAAACAAGAGAGAAAAACTAAATCTCCAACCGCCAACTGGAAATAGGCAAGATTAAAAGCGTCATGTTTTAGTATAACTTCACATCATTTGGTATTACCAGCTGGAATGGCGTCGTCTGATCGACGGATGCGGCGGATGGGGTCGGCGGCGGAGGTTCTTGGCAGCCGGACGGGGCTGGTGGACACGCACGCGTGAGGAAGACGAAGCAGAGGAGGCTGGCGAGGTGTTTCGGGAGGAGGAGGCGGACCGCCGAAGAGGCGCACGGAGCTGTCCTTGGGCGACGGTGACGAGGGTGGCGACGGCGGCAGTGGTGATGGGCGACAAAGACAAAGAGTGAGGAGGAAGAAGAAACGGCCGCCTTATATAGGGGAGGGACCTTTAGTCCCAGCTCCTGTAAACGCCCGGGACTAAAAGACCTTTAGTCCCGGCTCGTAATACCAGCCGGGACTAAAGGTAGTTTAGTCCCGGCTGGTATTACGAGCCGGGACTAAAGGTTGGCGACGACATTCACCCAGCTGCTCATCAATCATTATTATTAGTGGTGCAGTTTCTCCTTTATTTTATTTTCCGTGAGAAAGTGTGATCATGTCATTGACGAGATGTTGAGCCCTTGTTTAGTTGAGGGAAAAGTTGGAATTTGGCTACTGTAGCACTTTCGTTTTTATTTGGCAATTAGTGTTCAATCATGAACTAATTAGGCTCAAAACGTTCGTCTCGCAATTTCCCACCAAACTGTGTAATTAGTTTTTTTTTCATCTACATTTAATGCTCCATGCATACATCGCAAGATTCGATGTGATGGATACTGTTTGGAACTTCTTTTGGAACTAAACACGGGCTGAGTTGATGTCCATGAATGATCATGATGACGACCCGTAAGTGATGCACAGTGATAGCTTTTCTTTCTGGTGCTGTGGTATGTGTATGTATCGAGTAATTGTTGATCCATATTTGTCTTTTGTGAATCATTATTTCCGGTGGCTCACCCACGTCACTGACAGGCGACAGGACATGTATCTGATGATCTGATCTCGCTTTTAGGTTGCTGCCGGGAAGGTGACGCGCATCGATCGACCGGTAGACCTTTAGTTCTGGTTGGAGGTCCTTTTTAGTTCTGGACAAAGCCTTCAGTCGGGAGTAGACTTTTACTCCTAGTTGGAGGGACCAACTGGGAGTAAAAGTTAACCTTTAGTTTTGGTTGGTAGCTCCAACCGGGACTAAAGGTCCTCTGTAGTAAAAGCTTGTTGTAGTAGCCGTTGGGCAGGGACCTTTAGTTCCGGTTGGTAGCTCTAATCGGGACTAAAGGTCTCTCTAGTCCCGGGCACGAAAAATACCAAGACTAAAGCCAAATTTCGAAGTGGATCAAAGGTCGTTTCTCTACTAGTGTATGTTGCAATAGGTTATTGCGACTCAATTTTGATGTGTTGCGATACTATGCCTTTCGCCACGCGCATAAAAAACAAATGCCACACATGATGTGGTCGCAATAGGAAATATTGCAACCAATAGCATCGTTGCATTAGTAATTGTTGCCACGACACACGTTGTGGCAATAGACTATATTGCCACCAAACATTATGTTGCAACAACGAGCCATTATTGCAACGCCATTGCTTCGTGGGAATAGAAATAATTGTGATGTGGCTGCTGCTGCTGTAGGGTGGCAGCGGTGGATTCTATCGGGCGGCGGGGATTTGCGACGATGCATTTTTTTTAGCAATGCCGGCGATGTGCCTGGTGGCCGCTCAATGTAGGAAACCTTTGACTTTGGCCCATGTGTAGGAGTAGTTTGGGCCACCAACAAATTTGTGTGGCAATATGACTAATAATTTGCAACCAAATGTACTACACTATTGCAACATATGTTATGAGTAGCAATACAACCTTATGCCATGCAACGAACCATTTTTTTATGCAATACAGTGCGACCTTTCGCGACGCAGGCCAATAGTAAGGCAACACTGTTATTTCATGATGATATTGAAAACTACTCAGCCATTGTTAGAATGGTGGCAACAATGACGTGTTATCGCAATGCAAATTTATTATTAACACAACGCAGCTTAATTTGTTGCAATATTTACACGCATTTGCAACAATAGTTTAATTGTGGCCATAACACCCACCTATCACAACAAAAGTTAGGACTAACACAACCCAATACTTTAGATGCAACAAGTTCCACGTATCACTACCAATTATAGTACATGTTGCAATAGAGCCACCTATTGCGACTAAATTTGTGGCGTTGCAAATACAAGTGGTTGGATTAGGGTAAAAACCTTTGTAGTGTGTGTCGATCTCGTCCCCTCCGTCTCTCCTCCTCACCACCTCTGCACCTATCCTAGAGAGTTGTCGCCCCTCCACCTCGCTTCCCCACCTCCCCTCCCCCCCCCCTCCCCCCCCCAGCCTTCTCCACATCGAGCCCAGAGAGCCACTACGCTTCCGCCTCCCTAACTAACCGCCGCACCTAGATAGCTGCACCCGCAACTATAGAATTTCATTTTCAGAGTCGATCATACCATACAAGATTTCCAGAGGCGGGAAGCACCCCGCCTCTGGTTTAAGGTCACAGGAAATCCCGATTTAAAGAGGCGGTTATAATGCTCGCCTCTGGAAATAGATTTAAAAAAATAAAAAAAACATAAATTGTTACAGAGCCCGCTCTTAGGCCCATCCCCAATGCCAAGCCCGCCACGGAGGCTGGCTAAGCCTACCATGTGCCGATCACCGGATCCATTGCGACTTCACCGGAAATGATGTAGTGCCACCGAGATGACCTAGCTCAGTAGTGCTATAACGCCAACCACACCATCCCCCGGCTGGATGATGGGTGATGAGAGGGAGAGACAGAGGAGTCAGGAGAGAGAGATAGAGGAGTAATAGCTATAGGAGAGATGATGGGTACATCTGATGGAGCTCATGACCACCGCCTCCTCACTTCCCTCATTGAGGTCCTCGATCCGTAGCTCTCTAGGCGGGGCTCCACTATAGCTCCGTCTCCGTGCCCTAGATCAGCACACCTTGGCCGGGGCTTTGCTGTTGCGCCCTAGATCTGCATCCCTCGGCAAGAACACCCACACCATGGATGTCCCTAGATCTACAACTCTCTACCGAGGCTCCACCGCCGCGGCACCACCATCGCGCCCTAGATTTGTAGGCCTCAGTCGGGCCACTACCGAGGCTTCTAGGAGCCTCCACTGTGCCCTCTGCCCTTGATGGGGCCACCACTGGAGCTCAACGGCTACGCCCTGGATCAACATCCCTTGGTTGGGCCACCACGCCCAGAATAGGCCTACATCTATAGCTCTCTCTACCGAGGCTCGTTCATCGCGTCCTAGATTTGTAGCCCTTAGCCGAGCCACTACCGGGGATGTTGGGAGCTGCCATTACGCCCTCCATCGTCGGTCGGGCAACCATTGGGGCACTGGGGAGATAGCATCGCACTCTTGTCCCTTAGTCGTCTTCCTCCACCACTGAGTAATCTTCCTCTACCATGTCGGTGAGAGAATAGAGGGAGACAAGGGGGGAGAGAGAGGCTGAGAGGAGACACAAGAAACCCTAAAGGGATATTTATATATGCGGTAACGTGTGATGGGCTTGGTGAACATTCTATTAACATGATTTTTAGAGATGGACTATCTCTGAAAATGGTATGTCCACCTCTAAACATCACTAGTTATTTTTTAGACTGCCTTTCTTTTTGCTCACCTCTGTTAATTAGAATGTTTGTCTCTTAAAATCATTTCATTGGTAGTAGTGACAGTCAAGGAGGGCACGGGATCTGGCGGCCATCGCCACGCATAGTTGCCTTGACCTGGTGGACCTATGGAGGCGTGTAATCCAGCAGCAACGGCCCAATCCATTGAGGAGGGAGTAGGATTTGTTGAGTTATGCCTACTTCACCCTATACTTCGTGGTCTTTGACGTCGACACCATGCGGTGGAGACGCCATGATATTGGCACAGATCTGCGATGGTGCAGGGTGGTGCAACCTCGTCCTCCATGCTGCGGGCGCCATTGTGACCTCATCCTCTCGATGTTGCGGGTGAGGCGTCCACCTTGTGAACTTCGTGGATCCAACCAGTGGATTTGGTGGATTTGCTAACGAGTGGTGTCAGACAAACTTCCATTCTTCCAGGTTGGTACACGAGATCTCCTTCAGCTTTGACTTGGTCTTTGTCATCCCCACCTCTCTCTCTCTCTCTCTCTCTCTGTGTGTGTGTGTGTGCGCGCGCGCGCGCGCGCAAGGCGATGGTGAGGTGGCGTGTCTCAGTGATGGTGGCTATCCTAGGAGCAAACTCAGCGACAGCGACGAGCAGCGGGCTCGGCGACAGCGATGACGGTGGGCCTAGTAACGGTCTCAAGAATGGACTCACGGGCGAGCTTGTGGCTTTTTGTTTTTTAATCTATTTCCAAAGATGAGCATTATAGCTGCCTCTAAAAACACTGGTTAACAGTGACCTGAACCAAGAAGCAGGGGTGCCGCCCACCTCTAGAAATGATATTTTTTTCATCTCTAAAAATAGATTATGTAGTAGTGCCACTATAATTCATCTATTCTGAGACGTGTCATTACAATTTTGGCGTTCCATGAAATACACCACATCATACGTCTCACACGGATAAGTTACTCGGATCCTTTCCTCTCCCCGATCATTTACCTTCCATTCAAAGATGGCAACAGGTAAAATACCCACAGATATAGGTATCACAGACCTGCACCCGTGAGGATATTTCTGTGCCCGCACTCGATAACCGCCACGAGCAGCACTATGCACCCATGGCCGCTATCCACGGGCATGCCCGCATAACCAGGAAGATGATAGTGGCCTAGGGGCGAAGACGGGCAGGCAGCGGCCTGCGTGGCGGGGATCAGACGGCGCCTTGGGTCAGAGCTTCAAATCCGTGAGTAGAGGAGCTACGACGCCGTGAGTGGAGGAGCGAGAGGGGACAACGGTGGGGAGGCGCGCCCACGAGTGGAGGAGCCACCAAATGGAGGAGCTGCTGCGACCGCGAGTGGGAAGGAGCAATGGAGAGGCGCTGGCTGCGACCGCGAGTTGAGGAGCTGCCAACCGCGACCGCGAGTGGGGACTGGGGAGGCGCGACGCCGCCACGATGCCCGCGAGGCCGCGACCGCATGTGGGGAGGATACGCGAGTGGGCAGGTGGGGCGTCGGGTGATGGGGATGGGGTTCCCGATCTTCTGTTAGGTGATGATAACTATCGTTTTGATGGAGCACGACACATCGATCAGACTTCAAATCAAAAGACCCTAACCCTGCAATCTTAGCACCACAACTCCTCTGGTTATCAACCATGTCACTAATCCAGTTGACCTCACCAAGAAGGCTAATCTCTGCCTGTGAAATGAAGACCACAAGTAAGAACTCGAAAGTATGCAGCTCAATTGAAAGTGACAAAGTGCAGATGTATGATTAAGATCACGAAAGTGGGGTTCCACAATCGAAAACGACGACTATTCGAAGACAGATTGTTCTAAAGCAAAACCCAACCCCTAATGAGGGTGGTGGCTACTGATTATAATGCCTAAGGGTTGTCACACCCCCTAGACGCACCCCCCTAATGAGCTCAAAGACGATACATGGAACAATGGACCAAAAACGGTGACGCAGCACCGGGACAGATTCTGAACGTGACTTGTTTCGACGATTCCCATTGACTCCAATGGAATTTGGACATCAAACTAAATCCATTGGTTAGCTTATGAAATTAGCTTTCCATCCATATGTGGATCATTGAAAATGAAGTCTAGATGCGTCCTGGGCATCCGTTTTACTGCTCGCTGGTCCTGAAGGCCGAGGTAGACTCGAAGTCAAGTTGGACTGGGCCTCCGGCTTGCCTTCGACGTTCTTGCTGGTCTTTCTCGCCCCCACACCTTTCTCCATGTACTTCAAGACCCTCTCCAATGTTCCTAAGCAAAATAACATCATTAGGTAGCAATCTATTTTCAAAACTATGAAAAGGATCGCTTAGGAACGAGCTCACCTCTAAATTTAATCATTGCAGTCGAGCTCGGGTCGTTGGACCTTGCATAATGGTTGGAGGATCAACAGGTGCAACCAAAGGAGTGATGCCCTCATCACCGGGATGTGGGGTCGCGTCGCGTGGGTGGCGGGCTAAGCTGACAGCGGCCGCTGCCTGCTGGTGGGAGTGGGATTGGGGATTTGGGATGGTTGGAACCCTATAATCTGAAGAATATATACCTTCTCTGCAATGGGCCCACATGTCAGTGCGGGTTTGGTGGTTTTGCGGGTATGGGTATGCTATTTTCTTGTCCGTCTACCATTTGAAAGGTCCTAATGGCTAGAGGGGGGTGAATAGCCTATTGAAAATTTCTACAACAACACTTAGCAAATATGTTAGACAATCAAACGGCGAAGCGAGTGTTCCGCTAGCCTACTTAAAGAGTAAGCTACCTACCACAATTCTAGTGATTATGATCACTAAGCACACAATTTGCTAAGTCACTATACTAAGTTAGTGAGCTCTCAAAAGCTAACTAAAGAGCCTCACTAACCACTAGACTCGACACAAGCTTGCTCTCAAAACTAATTACACTAAAGAGCTTAGCTTACACACTAGAAATGTAAAACAAGAGAGGATGGCGATGATTATACCGACATATCGAGGTATGAGCCAATCACAAGATGGAGCCAATCAATCAATCACAAGATAACCAATGAAATCCTCAGACAAGGTGACACAAGATTTTTATCGAGGTTTACTTGCTTGCTGGCAAGCTAGTCCTCGTTGTGGCGATTCACTCACTTGGAGGTTCATGCGCTAATTGGCATCATACGCCAAACCCTCAATAGGGTGCTGCACAACCAATACAAGATGAGGATCACACAAGCCACGAGCAATTTACTAGAGTACCTTTTGGCTCTCCACCGGGGAAAGGTCAAGAACCCCTCACAATCACCATGATCGGAGCCAGAGACAAGCACCTTCCTCTGCTCGATGATCCTCGCTGCTCCAAGCCATCTAGGTGGTGGCAACCACCAAGAGTAATAGGCGAATCCTGTAGCGAAACATGAACACCAAGTGCCTCTAGATGCAATCACTCAAGCAATGCACTTGGATTCACTCCCAATCTCACAAAGATGATGAATCAATGATGGAGATGAGTGGGAGGGCTTTGGCTAAGCTCACAAGGTTGCTATGTCAATGCAAAATGGCCAAGAGAGTGAGCTAGAGCCAGCCACATGCCTTAAATAGAGCCCCCAACCAAATAGAGTTGTTGGGCTCACACTGCTCTGCCTCCACGGGGCGACCGGATGCATAGGTCAGGTTAACCGGACGCAGGACCCTAGTGTCCAGTCCACGGATCTATGCCATGTGTTCCTTCCTTTGATTCTCCACCGTACGATCCCAACAGTCAGATTCACTTGTGCCAGCACTCAAGTGACAATCGAATGCACAGGAGACAGGACCGGGTGCACCGGTGCTAGCCCTGCTCGCGTGTGTGCCCGTGCCATCACCCAATGACCGGACGCGCCACTCTCCATGATAACCCAGTGTCAGATCATTTCCAGTAAGCATCTAGAAGCGATTTTTCATGACCGGACGTGTCTGCTTAGGTGTGACCGTACATAGGCCAGAGTTCGGTCCTTCTTCTCCTCTACGCGCCAACGCTTCGCGACTGACGTCGGCGTACGTCACCTCCTGACTTGTCGCAGGCCTAGTGCGTCCGGTCACATTCACTGTTTGGTGTCCGGTCAAAAGACTGAGGGTGGCCTTCATTGCGCATCACTGGCCGGACGTGGCTGCTAATTCTAGTCGCTGCTAGAGCAGCGTCCGATCACCTCGAGACAGCCCCTTCTCAACACCAACTTTGCCACCCTTGATCATATGTGCTAACCACCAAGTGTATCACCTTGGGCACTTGTGTTAGCAGATTTTCACAAACATTTTCAAGGATGTTAGCACTCCACTAGATCCTAAATGCATATGCAATGAGTTAGAGCATCTAGTGGCACTTTGATAACCGCATTTTGATATGAGTTTCACCCCTCATAATAGTACGGCTATCGATCCTAAATGTGATCACACTCGCTAAGTGTCTCGATCACCAAACCAAAAAGCTCCTATCAAGTTTCACCTTTGCCTTGAACTTTTTGTTTTTCTCTTTCTTCTTTTCCATGTCCAAGCACTTGATCATCGCCATGGTCACACCATCATCATGATCTTCACCATTGCTCCACCACTTAGAATAGTCCTACCTATCTCATAATCACTTTGATAAACTAGGTTAGCACTTAGGGTTTTATCAATTCACCAAAATCAAACTAGAGCTTTCACCATTGCCCGTTGGGTACAACTCTGTACCAACGCCCATGCCCGTGGGCATAGGTTCGCACCCGTATCTACGCCCATCGGGTAGATGCTCGTAGGTACATGGGTATTTTGTGCCCGTTACCATCTTTACTCTCGTTGTCCTATCCTTGCCTCTCCCCTATCAAACACTAACCCTAGCAGCAAGGATTGGGCCTGAGATGACTGTCGGTGGAGGAGAAGATTCGAGGTGGATGGCGATAGAGGCAGCTTTAGGCCAATGTCAGGGGCCTTCGTGGTGCACAAGATATGAAGGACAGTGAGCGGTGTGGCAATGGATGCATAATAAGGATGGCGGTGGATGGGGAAGGAGGGAGAGGCAACATGTTCCATATATACGAAAATACCGTATGCATCCATTGCCCTGCAGCTAGGCCAAGGCCACACCAAATGTATAGGGTAGTGAAGCATCAAAATTATAACGGCACATATGAGAATAGGTGAATTGTAGTAGCATTCCCCAAAACCATGGAAGTTATAATGGCTTCATTTCAATTAACCCTAATATGATAGGGTTGATTGAGTTCTTTTCTTCTTTGAATGTCAAACTAACAGGAGTTTTTCTAGGATTGTATTGAAAAATAGATTTACTCGGTAGCAATTGCCTGATAGTTTGTCAGTCAACTTTCGTGGTCCGGCGGATGTGAGATGAGTGGCTGTGGTTCTTTCTTATATACATCTTTGTCTGTGGGTGTCGTCCGCTCCTTTTCCCTATCAGACTGTCACTTCTTTCTTCTCTGTAACTGTGTGGTGAGAATGGAGGGGGAGCACCAGGAGATCCAAGCGAGGCGAGTCGCGGCGACATACGAGTCTGGCCATGAGCATGCCTCTCCCTCTCTCCTGACGCGGTGGTGCCGGCAGCTCGCTTCATGCTTACCGTCGGCTGTCCGTGCATCTCTCCCCTAACTCTGAGTGTATTTGGCTCTAGACTATCTTTGATGTTGTTGCCAAGCGAGACAAGGAGAGAGGGAAGGTGGAGCCTCAGTGGGCTAGCGGTGACCTTGCTGCCGGATACGCTCAATTTTAGCGGCAGGAACATCTTCTAGGCTCCGGATCCCCATCACCTAGCCATTCGTGGTCTGGGGCCTCGACATGGTCGAACCCCTCAAAAAGGCCCCGGGCGGCTTCACTCACCTACTCATAGCGGTGGACAAGTTCACCAAGTGGATAGAGGCATAGCTCATCACCAATATCCGCTCAGAACAGGCGGTCAAGTTCTTCCTCGACATCATCTATCGGTTTGATGTTCCTAACTGTATCATCACTGACCACGGAACAAACTTCACCGGGAAGAAGTTCTTGGACTTCTATGATGGATACGGCATCAGGATCGATTGGGCCTCGGTCAGACACCCGCGTACTAACAGTCAGGTCGAGCGGGCCAATGGCATGGTCCTCCAAGGACTCAAGCCCCGCATCTTCGACCAACTCAAAAAGTATGTCGGGCGATGGGTTGCAGAGGTCCCAGTCCATAGGGTTCACCAATTTCTTCCTCGCATACGAAGCTAAAGCAGTGTTGCCCTCCGACCTCGATCATGGTGCCCCAAGAGTAAAGGCCTTCGACCAAGACCGAACCACGGAGGCTCAACAGGACGCGGTCGACCTGCTCGAGGAGGCTTGTGAGACGACCATCATCCACTCCACTCGTTACCAGCAAACTCTTCACAGGTACCATGAAGGAAAAATTAGGGGCAAGATGCTCGAGGTCAGTGATCTCATACTCCAGAGGACCCAGTCAACCAAAGAGAAACATAAGCTCTCTCCACCATGGGAAGGACCCTACACGGTGACCGAGGTGATCTGACCAGGCATCTATCGGCGAAGGATGACAACGGCAATGTTCTCACCAACACATGGAACATCGAATAT
The DNA here is from genome assembly GCF_019320115.1 of Miscanthus floridulus. Classification (NCBI taxonomy): domain Eukaryota; kingdom Viridiplantae; phylum Streptophyta; class Magnoliopsida; order Poales; family Poaceae; genus Miscanthus; species Miscanthus floridulus. Next base: position 8,494,953 of record NC_089588.1, on the reverse strand, counting down.
GTCGTTTCTTTCCCTAAAACTCGGTCTTACTGTTTATTTCCATTCAATGTTTGCACCTATAGTGCCCTAGCCTGAGCACTCTTGGCCTGGATCGCTCGGGGGCCCCACGGGGGTGTGATACCACCCTCCTTTTTTTACTATCATGTAGTAATACTTTTCGCCCAAACAAAAGGGCATTCCGTTCCTTTGATTATCCAACGTAACTTGTGCTTTAACTTCCCAACCGATCACACCCCACCACGACCTATGGTTTCGAGCAGCTAAGCCTCGTGGGCCACTCCTAGGTTCTTAAGGTTGCAGCCTACAGGTCAACGGGTAGGTGTGAAAAAGAAAGGACAAAAAATAAAGCTACGCAAGGGTAAAAACAAGGGCGGATGGGACAAGCTTCCCCTCACGAGTGATTTCATCATAAAACTAACTTAAAATATTCATGAATGTAAAACTATTCACATGGGGGCTCCCCCATGAACTCATCTTTTACATGAACTAATTATTTCTACTCTAACTCTATTATGGCCCCCGGCGGCATTGGCTGACGGTACGGTTGATGAGGACGAAGGCAGCTCGCTTTCGGTCAGGTCGATGTTTGGCTCTGTTGGGGGTGGCATGATGCTCGCCTCCGACCTGGCCTCCGCTACCTCCGCAGACTAGACAACATCTTCCCGGCACATGTCTATGTCCACAGTCGAATGGTGAGCCTCCATCGCCCACTGCGCAGTGACCTACTCAGCGACCATCTGTGCATGTGACACCAAACTCTCCCCCAATGCATGGATTTTGTCTGTGCTCCACCCATCTATGTATCCTCTGTAGATGGCCATGAAGTCCAGATTGGGGTGATGGCTCGCCACCAAGGTTAGCACCCCCGACGTCCCTAGAACATGCCATCGGAGATGAGCGCCCGAACTTCATTCAGGACCTCTGCTAGCTAGACGGCGGACGTACTGGCGCTCGGTCCTGACCCGAACACCATGGAGACGACCACCTGAGTGATGTTGCAAATCTAGTCGAGCTCTCCCTCGAGAGTGCGTCGCTCCTCAAGGGACTGGCCTAGCACCTCGACCAACTATCGCTTTGACCATCTTCAGCTCTTGCTCTAGAGAGCCAATCTTTCCACCCAGTTCTGGAAGCAGACGACAAATTCAGAAGCAAAGGAAAGGAAAAATCAAGGCATCAACCGAGGGTGGAATAGATACGTACCAAGGTGGGCACTTTCGAGAATGGAGATCCCTTCCTCTTGCCGGGTCACCCTCTCGAGCAGTCGAGCGTTCAACTCCTATACCTCGAGCATCTGCCCTCGGAGTGCGACCACTTCTTGCTCGATGTCCGACCGGGCCTTCCGCTTCACCTCCAGAGCCTTCGAGGACTTCTGGAGTGTCGCCTCAGTCTCCGCCAAGTGGGCCTTCACCACGTCAAGTTCTCGCTCGGTAGTAGTTGAACGCTCGACCGCACGCAGCTCCACCGCCCATGCTCCCATCGCCTTGGCCGCCCGGTCTTGAGACTCACGGTGGGCGGACTCCAGCTGGTGCCTGAGCTCGTTGACCTACTGTGACACCATCGCTTCTTGCTCCATCCGACCGTGCTCCTCTCAAAGAAATCGGGACTTACGGATCGACATCATCTCTAGGTCCTACAAGACAAGAAGCAAGCATGCTTAGACAACCATTTAAAAGCCCAGGAATCAAAGACAACACCAACAATGCAGAAAACTTACCTCTACAATGCATGGCAGGTCGACTGTCATGGCCTGATGGATGAGCTCAACCCTCTCCAAGGCCTCCTTGAGCCTCGCCTTGGTAAGGGTGAGATCGGACTCCATCGATAGTCCTCTCTCCTCGAGCAGGTGCTAGAGCTTCACCTCCTCCTCATCACGAAGGATGAACCGGGCCTTTCCTAGCTCGCTGGGCCAAGGTCACACCAGCTTGCGGGTTGCCCCTGACATGCTGGAAGATCCAGCCATCGCAGTATCATGCGATGACCGGATCATCACGAACTCCCAGGATGCTGGGATGGCTGGCAGCTCCACATCGGTGTCTTCCTCACAGGAGAAGGGGATGTCAATCGCCAGGGCTCCATGGCTCACCGGCGGCTGCTCTACCTTTGGCGTGGCCATGGTTCCTCCGAACCCCTCCAGCTCTGACCAGGCGGGTGAACCGTGCACTCCTCCACCAGGCGAGATAGGGAGCCCAATGTCCCTTCTCTCCTCCTCCACAACTATTGGGGGAGGGACCGCAAGAGTCACCTCCAACCTAACCTGCACTGTCACCATGGGGATCACCGCCATCACCGCCGCTGATGTCGCCATGCTCACGACCGGCCAGGAAGACGCAACCCCTAGTAAGGAAGGTCGCAATGCCGCCAACCTGCTTCCCCCGCCACTCATTGTGACCCACTGTAGGCTGGGTCTCCACTCCTCTCGCATGGGAGGTGGGGAGATTACCAGTCCCGCCAGCACCTGGCCATTGTCAAACAAGAGCAAGTTAGTCACACTCAAAAACTCAACTATGAGAACAAAAGGGAGCATGAATGCATACCTAGACGAAAGTGGCAGAGCCCTGAAGCCCTGACTAGCTAACAACGAGCCAACTAGACGAGGATCGCTTGCGGGTCATGACCCACGCCCCCTCACATCGGCCGAGGGAGGAGGCGACCCGATCGGTTCTCGATCGGCCCACGAACGACCGCGACCGCCAGCTCATGGCGAAACCACCAGAGCAACTGGTGGGGCATCTCTCCGTAGGGGGTCGCGCACACCCATCAACCCTGAAGACGTAGGGGAACGATCATGTCCCCCCGACCGATCGGTGTGTTCCGCCACACTCGGAGCAGGGGGCCATGAAGCTGACAACGCCTCCGAAGGGCATGGCGACCGCACCCGCTTTGCCTCTTGTTCGAGGGTAGTGTCTTCGCTCATGGCACGCTTCCTTGACTCAGGAACGTCACCGCGCGTCTCTGCATCACGCCCGCTGTCGACGGATACGGCCGCGGGCTCACGGTGCTCCAATGAGGTCATAGCAGTGCCCCTGTCTCCTTCATCTTCTGAGGCACTTGTGTCATCACCCATCTCCATGGGCTCCTCTGACTTAAGCTCTGCCTCCACGTCGCTCCAGCTCTTGCCCCCCTCGGACCCATCGGTTGATCTCCTTCTCCTTATCGAACCTCCTCTGGACCTTCTTAGATTTTTTCTTCTTCTTGGCAAGTGCGTCCTCCCTCTGGGCAACTTGCCGAACCATGCCTTCCGACCCTCTCGCAAGATGCGGCCGGGATTTATAGCCCATGAGTCCCTTTGAAACGGACAACTCAAAATCAATCAAAACATCAAAACAAGAAGGAAAAGGTCACGGAAAAAAGCATACCAAATTGGACAGCTTCGCGGCATGAAGGGGACCAGGCATCCCATCGAGGGAGCCTTCATCCCTCAACTACAGCACCCGATCGAGATGACTCCACACTTCATCCTTTGGCAACTCCTCTGGCGACATGCGGTCAGGATCCACCGGGCTAGAGTATTCCCACATCGGCTGTGTTCTCTCCACCAACAAGGTGACCCGATGGCGGAAGAAAGTATGGAAGACTCGCAACCCATCGAGGCCATGCCGCACGAGCCTCCAAAGCTCCGTCTCGATAATCTCTAGCTTGTTCTGCCGACGGGCGGGACCCCACGACCAGCTTTCCCTCCTCTCAGGCCTCTCCCCGGTGAACATTAGGAATGGCGCCTCCGCTGGGTTCCTGATGCAGAACCACTCACCATGCCACCCTAGGTTGGAGTCATAGGGGGAGTATGTGGGGTAGGAGACAGACGGCTTCAGCCACTTCTGTAGGGCAAACCCCCTAACTGATGCGATTCTGGGTGGCTTCCCCTCAGACAAGGCTCGCCTGCTTAAAATCTACCGGAAGAGGTCCACATGCGGCTCCATCCCGAGGAAGGCCTCACAGACGATGATGAAGCAGGCGATGTGTAGTACCCTAATCGAGTTGAGGTGCTGCAACTCCAAGCCCCACTCGTAGAGGAGCCCGTGCAGGAACCAGTGCGCGGGATACCCGAGCCCGCGCTCATGGAAGGCAAGGAAGGAGACAACCTCATCGGCCTAGGGTTGTGGAACAACCTCCCCCGATGCAGGAACCCTCCATTGCACCACATCCTTCGACAGGAGCAGCCCCTTCTCGGTGAAGGTGGACATCACCTCCTCATCCACGCTGGAAAGCCTCCAGTTTGACATCGCACCTTGGATTTATGAACGAATCTATGAGTTTTTCCTCTCCCTCGCTCTGCCCTCCTCTCTCCTAGAAACTACCGCGGCACATGAATAGGCTTGGCGAAAAGAGGGAAGGAGAAATGGCAGCGATTGAAGAAAGGCGAAAGAACAGGAGGAAAACCCTCTCCCTTCCCCCTACTTAATGCGGAAAGGCATGCAGCGGGGCGTGGCCCTGGCTAACGGGACGTGGCCTAGGTGGGGCCCACCACTACCGCAACCCAGGCATGGGAAACAAGGCACAACCGCACGCAAAGAACCCTTCACCTTCTTAGGTAGGGTTTGGAGGGGCCCACCGACAGAATCTCCATCGAGGAGAGGCCAATGGGTTACCCGAGTCGATTAGACGGCTTTGGTGGCTACCGAGAGACAGGTAAGGAGTAGTGAGATGGCCCATGCGGGTTATGCTGACCCCGTCATGAACGATGGACATGGATCCCACAGGGACATATCCGATAGGAGCTCCCTGGACCCGTCACTCGAGCCATCAAGGTAACTTTACCGACCCCTATTCTACTTTCCCAGTACATGAGCATTCATTCATCCATCCTTATACATGCATTCATACATTCAATCACATATTCATCCATACATTCATCCCATACATCCAAGCATTGCATATGCAATTGTTGCAACACAACGCTTCGCGTCGCGTCACGAAGCGGTAGTCGTCTCATTCGATATGAGCGACGATCGACCGGGGTTCGAAGGCCGGCCCACAAAGGGCTCGAGGCTGCCTCATGTCAAACAGAGCTAGGGGAGAAAATGCAGATGAGCCCCAGCAGCCCTCTCCCGATCCGCTCAGAAGCGGACAGAGTCATCTCGACCTTCTCGTTCGATCCTAACCTTGAGCCAAGCCCACAAAATCAACATCGAGGGGAGGCCAGTGGGCCACCAGAGTCGGTCTTCGGAATGACTCAGGCATCTGCCGAGAGGCGGGTTAAGGAGCAGTGGAATGCCACATGGGGGCTATGTCGAACCCATCATGAACGATGGACCCAGATTCCACTCAGACATGCCCGTTAGCGAGCTCACCGAGCACGACACTCGAGCCATCGAGGCAAGTGTCGTTAACTCAACCCCTCCAGTTGCGGAAACCGCGGACGGGGTGACGCATAAAACTTGGCCGACCCCTATCGAGCCCAACGGGGCTCGGGGGCTTGAGCTGCCAGGTCCCTACTTAGGAACCAAACCGACCGCGCAGGTTGTGGTCAAAATGAACACGGGCGAACACCCCCGACCGGAAAGAACACAAGAGTCCGTAGCCCCAAAAAAGAGTACCAAGGTGCTCAGCCACCGACTAATTCTCCAGCCGACTACAGGCTCGGGGGCTATGCTCACCTCCGTCGCACCCGACCCTTGGGTTCACGCTCTATCTCGCCCGACCCCTTGGCCACGCCCGACCCTTGGGTTCGCGCTCCGTCTCGCCTGACCCCTCGGTCGCGCTCACCCTTGGATTCATGCTCCTTCTCGCCCGACCCTCGGCCGCTCCTGACCCTTGGATTCACGCTCCGTCTCGCTTGACCCTTGGGTTTGCGCTCCATCTCGCTCGACCCCTCGGCCGTGCCTGACCCTTGGGTTCATGCTCCGTCTCACCCAACCCTAAGGCCGCGCCGCAGGATCCATCTCGCCCGATGACTTGAGTTCGTGCTCCGTCTCATTTGACGGTGACCCTCAACCGTACACCCACTGGGTGCGCTCGTGAAACGAGTGTAAATAGCCCCTTCACGACTTCACAGAAGTCCCAAAGGGGCTCAGGGGCTCCTATCGGGTTCATAAATCTGGGGTCCCCAATGGACCCTTTTCCCTATAAAACCTGGCCCAGCAGGCGGTGCAGTGACAATGCACGCCTGGGCCAGCCCAGGTACATAATGATAGGTCAGGACAACGATTTGGTCCTCGACCGGAAGGCCTGGCTAAGGTGGGACCGCAGTCTGGCTCTGACCTCCTTCTCCAACCGAGGATACGCCAGACCTCTACTCGCTGCTCTTTTCTGACCGACACGGTCGGGACCGACTGGGAACGACTGACTGGGGGTGCCCGCTTGGTGAGGGCTCGGGGATCAGGCAGAGCAGATAAGGTAAGGCGCTCAAGTCAACCGCAATACCGAGGACCATACCCTACCATGCCCTACGCACCTATAGGACGGTGCCACTAGGCCATGCCAGACAGGCACTATACAACCTTCCAGATGCATCAGAGCACAAACAGTATTGTAGGCGCCGACATTTGCCGTACCAGGTGAACACGGTAGAGCCTATCAGATGCGTCTGAACATAAACAATATTATGGGCGCCGATAACCATCTCGTACCCGATAGTGTGGGCAACAAGACTAGGTAGTACACGTATACACTCTCTCTCTCTTTCTCTAACTTGTAAGGCCATCCCCTTCAAACTATAAAAGGGGATGAGCCCTCTCCTAAAAGCTCTCTCAAGAAAAAAAAGAAAGGGCTAGACAACTCGAGGACACGACGACCTGAGGACTCGAATAGCTCAATAGCTCTAGAACTCGATAGCTACACAGAGCATACGCTCCAATACTTAGCGCATGTTAGAGCATCCGTCACTCTCGGCCACTCAGATCGGAGTCCGACCGGACCTCTAACACCCCCCTTCTCATTCCTACTCGTTTGTTACCCCATAGCAAACTTCGAGCACCTAGGCTCAGGAATAAAGTCACCGACCGACTGAAACTGGACGTATGGCACATTGCCTGAACCAGTATATATCCTGTGTCATTGAGTGCTAGGCCACATCCGATCACAACGCACGGCAAAACTACAAATATTTACTTGTTGGTCACTTTTCGCACCAACGCTGCTGTTTGGCGGATCCACCCATCTATAGAAGTCACAACCACCATCCTATGCAACACACCAATAACCACTAAATCAGAGACACATTGAACCAGTGATGCATCTACAAACTTGGAATAGATTAGGACAATAACTTACATGAGCCCATGCACACTTCAGATACCACATTCCTAGGTTCAAATCACTCCACGATATGAACCTAGCAGCTTTTGCACTGCATCTGCATAACACTGCTAGGGTGTACTCTAGTGGGCCTTCACGATAAGGGATGGGTGAGGATGAATTGCCATGGCGACCCCAAGAAGCTTGGCTTCCAAAACTCCTACTGGATCTGCTTGAGGTGGCCATTTCCACAAGCAATGGCAGCAGCGAAGGACTCCTAGGTGATGGGCGACTACGGATGCAGCAGCGGGAGAGGGGTCGACGTTAGGAAGGGCTGCACCACCACCGGCAGAGACGGTGGCGGTGGACAAACGATGAAGTTCATGGTGGCTAGGGTTCGGGGGAGGGGAATTGAGAGGGAGAGGGGGAGCTCAGTGGGCTGGCCTCCTTTTTTTTTTGCCCGCGCCAGCATTCTATGTGGCGGTCAACGCTAGCGCGGCGGGGTCAAAACTAGGTCCACGTCGGCAGAAAAAGCCTCACCCGTGCCCAGTGCCAAAAGTGAATGGTTTTGGATGTTGGGGTCGTTGGATAAGGCGGTTTTGTAGTTGGGGTCAAAATTAGACGAACATGATAGTTGAGGGGCCAAAAGCGGACTTAATCTCAAGATGCTAAATTTGTTATATCAAATAATTATATATAGTACTATTGTTTTATAAAATATAGTGCTTAAAATAAATTGTTAATATTGATATGAAGCATTTTTGTCAAATTGTATAAAGTTATTTAAGATAACAACTTAAAAATTTATTATCATGGTGTATTAATATAACTTAAAGTGAATTTATCAGTGTCATTGTTATATAGTTCGTCAAGAAATATTTTCCACTTGACAAGCTATTAGAATAAACATTTATCCTAATAAAAACATGTTACTTGGTTTACATGGTGGTACATAGTATTATGCCTACTTTTAACTTAACAGTGATAGAGTGCATAATTTAGAAATATATATAGCGTGCTTTATGGTTATTGAGTTAGTTTTTGTAATAGTTTAATGCATTTACATGTAGAATTGAGAGATATTTTTGTTTATTTTATATAACAACTGAAATGAATAATTTAGTTACAAATTAAAAGGTTTTACATTATAATATCTTTTGTTACAAAAAATGTAGGTAATCTATAAAAAATATTAGGGTGTTACTTTAAATTATCTTTCATAATGTTAGAGTTGTATAATTTAGATACAAAATTAGGGGTTATTTGCAAGTATTTTTCATAATGGCACAAGTGGATAATTTAGATGCTAATTTAGGGGGTTATTTTTGAATTATCTTTTCTAATGGTAAATGTGGGTAATTTAGATGCAAGATTAGGGGTTACTTTATTATATATCTTAGGAGGTGGGTAATTTTTATAAATCAGAACATATCTAATGGTTATTATTGATGATGGTGATTAGAGTATATCAAATCAAAGGCCGGATATTTCTGATTATTGCGAGAATTTTTAAGATTTATCTTTTTTTTCTTAAGGCGTCCGGTGAGAATTAACATAGAGCCTCTAATTAGTAATAGTAAGAGCATCGTGAAACTTCTATTGGAGCCTCTAATTAGTAATAATAAGATAAGGTTAGAGTTTTTTTAGAAACAAACCGTGTTTATTCTGTAGGAGACTAGGAATTGGTAGCTTTTTAAAGCCCTTAGCAAAAGCCGGTAATTCTAGCATAATACAAAGGGTGTGTTTAGGACTGCTTAGAATCAAATTCTAGGTGAAAATAATCGAGAATCCCACCTAAACGGTCTTGATTCTTTTTAGATTGTTTAGGAATCGGACAAGGAAAAGAATTGAACATGGGGCCTATTTGGAACCGCTTATCTAAGAATCGGTTTTAATCTAATCATAATTTTCTGATAAGATGTGACCTAAAGAATTTACCGTCTAGGTGTTTGACAGTCTTGATTATTTCTTGTAGATTCTTCGCCCTGAGCGTAAAATGACATGTATACCCTGAGGATGATGAGAGCTTATTTTTATTGACTGAGTACTAGCTCAAGTCATGGTAACATTTTTTTTTGTTAAATAAAAAGTTTGTTGTATGACTAAAGAAGTAATTGTATCAGCATTTTAACAGTATCGCATCACATCTGCTTGAGATTGAATTGACTGTATGGAAAAAAACAATTGTGGTCCTCAACTGTTGTCACCTACGCTAGCGCTGTCCCTATTCGAGTCTTCGACCACGGAATCACCGCCGTTGCAGGGAATCGCTGCCCATCTGCTCCAGCTCGGTCCACCTCGCGCGAGCGGGTGGGGGCAAGGTTATGGGATTCGGCCCGAAATGACTGAATTTTGGTGAAATTCACCCATTTCGGTGAGCTCCGAAACAAAACCATACCAGTCAAAAAAATTCAGTCAAATTCAAATTTTATGTTAAATATATAGTTCAAACATGCCTACAAGTTATTATTTCAATATAGAAGTGCAAACCTTTCAAAATATAATTCAATCATTTCATATTCATGCCTATTGATCAAATTGTGGCCAAAATTTAGTCAAATATTAGCTAAATCTGAACATTTTGACTGATCAGAACAAGTGAATCCCAGTTCGAAATTTCCGAGATTCGCCCATTTCGGCCAGGTCCGAAATTTTTGGTGATTTGAATCCCAAAACCCTAGGTGGGGGGCCCACCGTGAGCGGGCGGGCTAGCGGCGCAGCATTGCAAGTCTTCGTCCGCGGAATCGCCGCTGCTTCGGAGAATTGTAGCCCATCTACTCCAGCTCGGTCCAGCTCGAGCGAGCAGGTGGGGCCACACCGCGAGCGGGCGGCGAGCGGTAGTGCAGCGTCGTGCGGCCTTGGCGCTGCAGACGCTGGCGGCCCTGGGCGACTGAGCAGGGGAGGCGGCGCCGTGCTGCAGACCCAAGAGGAGGGGTGGACGGAAGAGCACTGTTACAGCATTCTTTTATGAGGCAGGCAAAAACAGTTTTCCCAGACGGGCAAACTGTCTGCCTGCTTGCAAAGGTCTGCATTAATCGGCATTTACATAGTAGGCAATAATGCCCGTATGTGAAAATCAATGTTTTCTCAAGCGGACACAATGCCCGTCTGTGAAAATGAATCAGGAAAAAGAAAAAGAAAAAAAACATGGACAAGCCCACCGAGCCCATCCACGCGTCGCCGCCCACCATGTATCTGGCAGTCGGGGACGCGCCCGCCTTGGATCCGCCGCTAGGGGACGCGCCGTGTATGACATATGCCGCCCCACGACCTCTGTCAGCCCGAAGACCTCGCCTGCCCCTCCCGTCGCACCGCCCCGAGACCGCCGCCAGGCCGGGATCCATGCGCACAGCAGGGATCCAGCCGCCCGGCATCGGATTCGGCTTCCCACCGCTGTATCCGCCTCCTCCCGCCGCATCCGCCGCATCTGGAGGTGGTGGGGGTAGTGGGCCACCGCCGCTGCCAGCGCAGCCACCTGCGCTAGGGGAGCGGCCCAGCGCCGCCGGATCCCCATCGCCGCATGCCCCCTCTCTCGCCGCATCCGCCGCATCTAGAGGTCACTACTGGAGGCGCCCTCTTTGCCGAGGGCCCAGGGCACTCGGCAAAGGCCCAAAAGCCCTCGGCAAAGGCTTTGCCGAGTACCGCCCTCGGAAAAAAAATAACAGCAAAGAGGCTCTTTGCCGAGGACCATTTGTCGGGCACTCGGCAAATCCTTTTCCGAGTGCCAACGGCGGCACTCGGCAAAGAAAAGCAGCCGTCAACGCCGTTGCTCCGTTGACGGTGCCTTTGCCGAGTGCCGACTGTTAGGGCACTCGGCAAAGACGTTTTTTATTTTTATTTTTTCAAAAACTCTTTGCCGAGTGCCGCGGCGGCAAGGCACTCGGCAAATACATTTTTTATTTTTTTAAAAAAAATCTCTTTCCCGAGTGCCACTGCGGCGCGCACTCGGCAAAGATTTTTTGCTTTTTTAAAAAAAAATCTTTGCCGAGTGCAATGTCCTGGTACTCGGCAAAGTTTCCCAGCTTTGCCGAGTGCCATGATCATTGCACTCGGCAAATCAACCGAAATTGCATTTTTTTTTTGGTTTTTTGCATTCCACTGACACAAACAATTCAAATATACATCACATGTCACATATATATCACAAACATCACAATAATCACATATATATCACAACGAAACCATTTTCACACATTATATCACAACCACAACTCAAATAACAACATATCGCAACCACAAGTCAAATATCACAACCACAAGTCACAAATTCACAACCACAGTCCATCAAGTCCAAGCACAAGTCACAACCACAAGTGAAGCTCAAGTCCAAGCACATGACGAAGCACAACTCCTCAAAAAGACGGCCTATGACACAATGGTGAAGCAAAGGCTCCATCATTCGGTGATACATGAGCGGAGTTATTCGAACCCGCCGACGGAGGCTGCAAAAAGGATAAGAGGTTGCATGTGTGAGATTCATCTAGTAAGTTTCTATGTGAAGCATTGGTGTATGTCATAGCTAGTGCAAGCATCTAGTAAGTTTCTATGTCAAGCATCTAGTAAATTGAGAATGTCAAGCATGGTTGTATGTCATAGCTAGTGCAAGCATGTAGTAAGTTTCTATGTCAAGCATCTAGTAAGTTTCTATGTCAAGCATCTAGTAAGTTTGTATGTCAACCATGGTTGTATGTCAAGGAAGCATCTAGTAAGAGTGAACTTTCATACTTACAGGAGTGGCTGTAGGAGTAGGCGGTGGAGGAGCTGCCAATGGCAAAGGTACATCCCCTTGCTGGACACTCCGCATGAAGGCCTCCATTTCTTGCATCCTCCTCTCCTGGGTCACGAATGCTTCCCTCTAGGCCTGCAGCTGCGCGCTCTGAGCCTCGACCACGAGCTTCTAGGCCTGCAGCTCGGCCTGCAATACAAACTTCAATGTTTCAGTAATGCAAATGTAACTTAGGTGTGCAAAGATGAACGTACGACGAGTAAAACAGGACGTACCTCGAGAGCGTCGACCCGCTGCAGTGATAGAGTAAGCCGTGGGCGTATGGGTTGGCTGGAGCTCGTGCTCCGTGCTCGGAGCACGTCGAGAGAGGGAATAGTGGTTGAGTCGATGGCGCCGTCAGCAATCCACAGCCGTCCATGCTTCTTGCCTCCTCCTAGCCTCATGATGGTCTCTGCATCAATGGGCTTAGTGCGCACATCGTAATCTTCCCCATGGACCTCCCTCACCTTTGAGGTGTACTCTTGGACCTTAGTGTGCACGGTCGGGTCGGAGTACACCTCGCGCGGGGCAGACGGGTCGAAGGAGACAGAGGAAGATGCCCTGCCCATGTGGGACATAGCCCACGCAAAGAACTCCGAGACCTACACGCCCGGGTGTGCAGCCTCCTACGAGTAAGACGGCAAGATGGTGAGAAATAAGGCAGAACTCAGCGTCAAATAAGATAAAAGAAATCACTTACATATGCTTGTTTGTAAACGGGGAGGCTGCGGCTGCCTTGATGGTGAGTAGCACCTCGCCTCAGCAGACGCTGGTCCCGCTGCCTCGCGTGGTTCTGAGCAAAGTCGTTGGACAACCACCTGTCCATGATCATCTCCCAGCACACGGAGTGGGATCGGCACCACCAGGGAATCACCTACAAGTCATCGATTATTTGACATAGGAAAAGATAAATTAAACCGACTTAATCTCAAAACGAATCATTATTAATGTTTTTCGTCTACCTCAAGGTACTGGGCCCGGGACAGCTCCACCTGTCTTGCATCAGGCTTGCTGATGGACTGCTTCAACACCACAGCGTAGTAGTCTCTATGGGCCTGCACGCGCGCCTCGTGGTGCATGTCGGTGACGAGCTTCCTATAGGCGGTGGCAGCCGCCTGATCTGCCCAGGCCTCAAGTCCTTCTTCCGGCTTGAAATACCTCTGCATACAAAACCGATGTATCCATTCATTATTTCAATAAAAGACTTGCCCAATGAAAATGTTGTGCGAGAGAGACTTACCCAAAACTCCGCCAGTACCCGCTCCTGCTTGTTGCGGTACCTGTCGTCAGGGGCCAACTGGTACCTGTCCCACGTGTAGGCCGGCTCCCGCACGTCCTTGGACACGTTCACAAGGCCGGGGTACCATTTCCTGCACAAAACACCAAGGATGCTCGCGGGGGAGCGTGCAGGAGTACCCGACAAAACCAACCAGGCTCTGCACAAGTGATTAAGAAAATTTATTAGTTCCTCTTTCGATTTCCAACATTATCATATGAAGTAGTTGTGATAACATCTATAGTTACTTACCTCTTTGCCATAGGGCGAATCAGTGCCCAGTTGTGAGGAAGCGGAGGCTGAGGGAGGCTCGCGGGACCTCGCTGGTAGACAGTCGGGGTAGCGGAACTGTTGCCCTCGGCGGCCTCGCCCTCGGCGGCCTCGCCCTCGGCCGTCTCGTCCTCGGCCACCTCGTCCTCATTCTGTCGAACGTCCTTGTCCTCGACCTCATCCTCGGGCATGGCCGTCACATGCTCCTCCTCCATCACCTCGTCTGAAGGTGGCGGGGAAGGAGTCTGCTTCCTCCTCCTGACCCTAGTCCTCCTCCTCTAACCTCCTATGGACGCTACCCCTAACCCTGACCCCTCATCTAAAATGGGAGGGCATGGTCTCCCGTAAAGGGAGGCCGTCTCACGTCGTGGATGGCTGCTCGCCATCACCTGCAATCACAAAGAATGAACAAGACTTATTAGTATATATATTAGAAATAGATTCAAAATAAATAAAGAAAACACAAACTAAAACAAACGTAGTATTACATGTATTAGGAATAATCTTCATGATTAGGATCATAGGTGTCGTCATCACTGTCAAAATTGTCCAAATGGGCAACACTATCTGAAGGTTCTATGTTGTCTTCGTCGTCATTGCCTAGCCTTAATCGGTCAAGCATTTCTATGTCCTTAGCATTTTGCACCACATCTCCATCAACCTCGTCATCCTCCGTTTCGTTGTCTACTTCCATTTCGATCGCTTCGGGTAAGACTATCTCAAACGTGCCTGGTAGCCCATCTTCTTGATAGAACTGTCCATCATATGTGTTTGCGTTGAAGTTGTAATCGTCATCGTTTGGGGCAGGTAGTTTACCGTGTGGAGACACCTGGTGCACAATAGCCCAACCCTTAAGATCCGCTTTGTCTTGGTTGGCATATCACGTATAGTACACCTGCACGGCCTGTTGAGCCACAATGTAGACATCTTTTCCTGGATAGACGGAATCTTCTCGAATCTCGACTAGCCCAAGATGAGGGGTCCGTCTTGTTTCTCGAGGATTAAACCAGTGGCATTTGAACACAACAGGTTTATGTTTGTGACCATGAAATGAGAGTTCATAGATTTCCTCAACTCTACCATGATAGTCGAGGCCATCAGTGCCGGGCGTGCAAACTCCGCTATTTGTGGTTTTCCGTTTGGGCCGAGTCTGCTCATATCTTGTTGTGTGGAAGCGATATCCGTTCATGTCATAACTGGTAAATGACTGCACCCTAATGTCATAGCCGCCTGCAACCTGTCTCAACTCCTCACTCATGGACGAGTCAGTCTAGGCCTGCAAGCTCAAGCATGATAGGTCGTTATATTAATCGAACGAATGAGAAACTTGGAATATGGAACGTGGGAGATAAATTGGACATTACCTTTTGTTTGAACCAAGAAATGAAATCAGGCCTCCCCGCACCCGCACCCCGAGAAAGAAGGGTGTCATGTTCCTGCGAGGTAGGATCCCTTGATTGATGCTAGGACTCACGAACAAATTCTCTGTCCAAATGAGAATCAGTGGGGTTGCATAAAGAATATTCAGGGCGTATTGAAACAAGTTCGTTGAGAACTTACTCGACGAACGGCTGCACATCGGGAAGGTTGGTCAACACATATAGCATGACACTTCGCCACTCTTCATTTCCCAATATCTTATTGGTCGATCCACTTGCGCTGCCGAGTTGGCCTTGGAACAGGCTGAGGGTCCATCCATTTTCGCCAACATTGTAACGAGGGAGTGGATTATGATTGCTAGGAAGTTTCGGCTTGCAGTATAGTGTTATGAAGTTTGCCACCTCCTCCCTTAGACTTGCCTCTGCAATGGAAGCCTCAATTCTGGCTTTATTTGTACATTTCTTGCGAAGAGTCTTTAGACATCTCTCGATTGGATAGCACCACTGGGCTTGCATGGGCCCCCCCAAACGTGCCTCGGATGGGAGGTGCACAATCAGATGCTGCATGGGCAAGAAGAAGCTAGGTGGAAAGATCTTCTCTAGCTTATAGAGCAACATAGGTGCCGCTTTTCCAAGTCCTGAGCGACGGTCCGAGATATCTCCTTGGCACAAAGCTGACGGAAGAAAAAGCTCAACTCTGCTAGCACTTGCCAGACATGGTCAGGGACATAGCCTCGGACCATCGCCGGAAGAAGCCGCTCAATCCATATGTGGTAGTCATGACTCTTCATCCCGTTGACTCGTAAAGTGCCTAAGTTCACTCCCCTGCTCAGATTCGCTGCATATCCATCTAGGAACATTAACGTCTTGATCCATTTTAGTATTTCCCTCCTTTGATCGGGTTCTAAGATGAAATTGACCTTAGGTCTTTTCCATTGTTTATTTCGGCCACTAGGAGGCCGCATCTCTTGCTTCGGTCTATCACACAATGTCGCTAGGTCCACTCTAGCCTTAACGTTGTCCTTAGACTTGTCAGTGTTCATGAGATTTCCCCAAAGTGCCTCGGCGATATTCTTTTCGGTGTGCATTACATCAATGTTATGTGGCAGAAGAAGGTCATCGAAATAGGGGAGCCTCGTCAAGCCAGACTTATGAGTCCACATATGTTCCTCACCATATCCCACAAAACCACCTCCTTCATTGGGCACGAGAGCATCTATCTGAGCATGCACCTCAGCACCACTCTTCATGCGCGGTTTAGGGTCTATCACTGCAACACCTTTCGTAAAGTTCTTGATGTCTTGTCTGAATGGATGGTTAGAAGGGAGGAATTGATGATGCCTGTCGAACGACGAATACTTGCCACCCTTCTTCAACCAAATGAACCTCACAGCTTCCTTGCATATTGGGCACGGGAACTTCCCATGGACACACCAGGCGGCGAATAACCCATACGTCAGGAAGTCATGCAGGGAGTAGTGGTACCAAACATGCATCTTGAAGGATGATTTTGTAGCTCGGTCGTATGTCCATATCCCCTTCTCCCAAGCGTCGATCAATTCATCAATCATAGGCTCCATGTACACACCCATATTACTCCCCGGGTGTCCAGGAATTATCAACGACAAGAAGACGTTATGCCGTTGAAAGGAGATGCCGGGGGGAGATTCAGGGGGATAACAAACACGGGTCAATTTGAACCTTTCATTCATCTATTCAAACTATCTATTATATGTAGCAGCCAGCCAACAGTTCCTGCATACTGTACTACGTACCTAGCCCTGCAGTTCTAGAACCAGACCTCCACTTGCCTGGGCCGCAGCGCGAGCTTGCCAGCCAAGGCCTCCTTTTGCTTCTGCAGGGAAAAAAGTCGCATTTTCCAACGCCATTAAATTTCTTTCCATTGCACAGCTAGCTCAGGCATCAGCATGACAGTAGTATACTCTACTACTCCATGTTGCAAATGTTAGGAAGGAAGTTTTATATTAACTGCTTAGATGTGTTTATGCTTATTCCTTGGATTTTTTGTATGCTCCATCAAAATGTGCCTCACTATGCCAATAAAGCACATTTTGTTACATGGATATGCTTGCTATGTATGTTTTGTACTCTGTATAGGAGTAGCTAGGTAAGGTAAGTGGTAGAAAACCATTTTCTCAGCAGTGTACTGTTTTTGCAGGTGCCAGGTAGATCTCTTGTACGCCGATCAATTTTTCTTTTTTCAGAAATGGTATGCGAGTAGCTGTAGTTATGTAGTTGAGAGTTTAAGGATGAAGTTGAAAGAACTGAAAGAATCTTCAGAGGCACTCCAAAATCAGAATTCTATGCTTCAATCTGAGAAGAGAACTCTTGTCCACCAGGTATGACTCAAAAATTACTATTTTCCTAACAGCAACAAAGCCTTTTAGTAGGCTAAAAAGATACTATTTTCCTGCTCTCGTAACAATTGGCTCCCTTTCATTACAGAAGATACACGTTGGGTCACTAACATCTCTTCATTTGGCTAAATTATCTCTTGTTAACAATTATTGGACAAAAGCCACAGAAAGAACTGCACTCTTGGAGGAATCATATTCTGCCAAATTGAAATAACAAACTGTGGGGTGACCCCTCTACGATTAATCACAGTATATAAAGACTGTACTGTGTACTTACCAGAAGAAGTAAAGTTCCACAATATTTGGTCTTCCTCTTCAGAGAGGGCCATTAGGCTGAGTAATTCCAACCATAAGTTCATAGTACTACTAGACATACTTCTTAAGGTTAACATGAGATTCTCACCATCCCAAACATCATAAACAATTTTACCTTGCTGTTCACTAATTACATACAAGGGCCAGTAAACAATAGCTAGGCTATTATTGCATATCCAATGATCTTTCCAAAATCTGATCTTTCTACCATTGCCTATTACCCATTTGATGCCCATATGAGCTACTTGCATGGCCCAAAGCACTCCCTTCTTCCAAAAAGGTGAGGCCCCCACATTGGGACAGCACAGAATATGAGGTTTATCTGTTTTATATTTGTAATCAACGATTCTTTTCCAAATTGGATTTGAATTTAGCTGATATCTAAATATCCAGGCACATAACAGTGCCATGTTGAGGCTCCTCATATCTGGGATTACCTAGTCCACCAATCTCTTTTGTTAAACTAATTGCCAATTGGCCAAATGGTATTTGTGATGATCCACCAAGTCATTCCACAAGAAATGACCCATGTGAGAGTTAATCATGTCAATGGCCTATACCTTGGAAATTTAATAACAGATAGCAAATAAATGGGAATGCTTGCTAAGCAAGCTTTGAGCAAGGTTAGCCTTCTTGCATAAGACAGGAGTTTGCCTCTCCAACTAGCTATTCTCTTCATGATTTTATCAATAATTGGTTGCAAATCATTTCTCCTAAGCTTGATGTAGTGTAAAGGCACCCCAAGTATTTTATTGGAAACTCACTTCTTTTACAGCAGAAAATTTTGGCAAAGCAATTTGCATCATCCTCATCTAGGCCAATAGTTAGCAGGTCACTTTTGTCATAGTTAATTTTCATGCCCGACATTTGTTCAAAACAAACTAGTAACCACTTCAATGTGCTGGCTTTTTCAAGATTATTTTCTAAAAATAGTAGAGTATCATCAGATACTGTAAGCTGATAATACCTCCATCTATAACTTGAGGGACAAGCCCAATGATCAATTTTGTTTGGCTGCTTTCATAAGCATTATTGAAAAGACATCAGCAACCAAGTCAAACAGGAGGGGAGATAAAGGATCCCCTATCTTAAAACTTTTCTAGGTTTAAAGAAACTACTATTCTCATCATTCATCCTAATACATATAGAGCCACCCCCCTAACAAAATTTCTAATCCAGCTGATCCACTTTTCACCAAAACCTGTAGATCTAAGCATATCCTCTAGAAAGTGCCAATTAACCTATCATAGGCCTTCTCATAGTCAAGCTTAAGCATGACCCTCTCTTCTTTATTATTATGGACCTCATGAATAATTTCATGTGTAGCTACCACACTCTCCAAGATATATCTGCCTTTAATAAAGATTGTTTGGTTTGAAGCTATCAATCTATCAACTACCCCCACCAACCTATTATTAAGCATTTTAGCAAAAATCTAAAAATCTTAAAGCTACAATTAATCAAACTAATAGGTCTAAATTTCTTAAGAGTTTTGGCCTCTGATTCTTTTGGTATAAGGGCAATCATGGCATAGTTAAGCCTATCCAAATTTAGATGCTCTCTACTAAAGCTGTTAACCAGCTGCATCAGCTCCTTTTTTATCACTTCCCAAAAGGTCTCGTAAAAGAGAAAAGAAAAACCATATGGGACAGGGGCCCTTTCTGCACAAGAGCCAAAAACAGCCTCCTTAGCTTCATTCTGTGAAATCAACCTCAGTAGTCCTTTTCTTCCTCCCCCCAAAAATCATCATCTAATCTAACACCAGTATCCTCTTCCTGCCCAAACAGAGATTTGTAAAAATCTACTGCATGGTCCAACATATTGTCATTATCTTCAATCCAGCCATCTGGTCCTTCCAGGCCTATGATCCTCTTCTTCCTATTGCGTTAATTAGCTACAACCTGAAAGTAGACGGTATTCTTATCTCCCTCTCTAATATTCCTATCTCTAGATCTTTGCTTAGCTTTCATCTCCTCCATCCTCCAAATGGGATCTAACTAACCATCAATGGTCTTCATCCTCTCTTTCTCTCTTAACTCTAGCCATCTCTCTTCCTGATATATCAAACTCCTTAAGGAGTTCCAGTTTTTGTTTCCTAATATTGACATTGATATTGATGGCCCAACCTTTAATATTTTTCCTAAGTAGTCTGATTTTGAACTGCAAGATGTCCATAGGATCATCATAGGCACAAGGAGCACACAGTTTTAACTAGGTTTTTGAAATCTGGTTGCTCAAGCCACCATTTCTCAAATGTGAACAAACTTGATTTTTTGGATTCAGTCACTCCAAGGTTCAAAACCAAAGGAACATGGTCACTTCCTACCCTAGCTTTGGCTGTCATAAAGGCTAGTGGGATTTTTTGTTGAAAGTTAACAGTACAAAAAATCTTATCCAAGGCTGGCAAAATAGGCTGGTCTTGGTTATTTGTCCAAGTATAAGACCTATTTGAGTTTTTAAGCTCAATAAGGCCCCATTTATTTATCAGATCTAGAAAACTATCAGCCCATTTTTATTAACATGCAAATGGCTATCATGAATGCAGCTCTGTTCAAGGAAAAGGTCCTTGAGCTCATCATAACATGCGAGAGTTTTGAGATAAGTGCCATGGTACAGAAGGAGGTTCTGAAGGAAGAAATCATCCAAAGAAATTCGTATGTAGATGAGCTAAAGGACAAACTAAATGTTGTTGAGATTGAGAACAGAAGACTGAAGGTCGACCTAAATGGTGATTTCACAATGTTAGGGTCATTGCAGTCTGAAGTCAGTGCCCTGGAGGAACAAACCTTGTCCCTTGCCAACGACCGCTTGCAAACAAATAAGCTCAGTATGGAGGTAAAATATTCCCCTTTTCATCTTTGATTCAAGTTTTAAGGGTTAAACTGTTCCTGGTATAAATTTATAATGCTATCCTGTAACAAGTTTACACTTCTCTACTAGTGACTTGGCACAGTAAACTTTGCTATTTTTTTACAGTAATCGTTTATTACAGGGCCTGACACTACTAGAGAATAGACTTTAGAACGATGTCCCAAATTAGCATTAGCCTCGGCATTTTTTGCCCCCGGGACTAAAGGACCCTTTAGTCCCGGTTGGTAATACCAACCGGGACTAAAGGTCCCTGCCCAACGGTCGTCCGTGGGACAGGGATCTTTAGTCCCGGCTGGTATTACCAACCGGGACTAAAGGTTTACCTTTAGTCCCGGTTGGTATTACCAACCGGGACTAAAACTTTTAGTCCCGGTTTGGGTGATGCCCCGGGAATAAAGATTAATATTTAGTCCTGGTTTGGACCCCTAACCGGGACTAATTATCCCGGCCTATAATCCAGCTCATTTCTTCCTCCCCGAGCCCGAGCCATTCCATTCAAACTCACTGCCTCTGTTCTTCAACTTGCTGTTGTTCTTGCTCTCTCCCCCTCCATTGGTGTTGCTCTTCGATTTTGGAGGTAACAAACTTAATCCTCTTATGTTTTATCAGTAGCTTATCTCATTTTGCGATGTAGATGCATGTGTAACTTTATATGTTGGACTTTATTATGATTTTATATGTCATTTTTAGCTCAAAATCACATGATGATTTGCATATATGTTTGGATAAACAAAAGTTAAATTAGTTCATCAAAATCACGCCTCGCTCGTCCTCGCTGGAGCACGCGCCATCCTCGTCCCCGGTGGCTTACGTGATCTTAGAATTAATTTTTCCATGAAATGAAAAACTTAGAAAATAGTTAGAAAATTGTAGAAAATCCGTACTAGTTGAACTTGCGGACCGTGTTCAGCTCGGCAAGCATGTTCTCTACCGAGCGGTAACGGACGTCAAGGAGGAGCTTTGATTCTACGAGGGAGAGCGGCAACGGTCGTAGAAGACTGTGTTCCCTTTCTCGTAGAATCGGAGCTCTTCCTTAGCAAGTACGGTGCCGTCCGGTGGAGAAATGCTCGCCGAGATGATCACGTAAGCAAGGTCAACTAGTACGGATGGTTATTTATTCAAACATGTTTTTGAGCTATAATTTGATGGATATTTGATAACTTCAGACTTACAAATGTCATCTACAAATGTTACTATCCTCGGCAACCTAAACGCCCACGAGCTCGCCGATGTCGAGCAGGTCACTTAGAATTATTTTTTTCATGAAATGAAATACTTAGAAATCATGCCTTTTATTTTTTAGAATTAAATTTTCCATGAAATGAAAAACTTAGAAAATAGTTAGAAAATTGTAGAAAATCCGTACTAGTTGAACTTGCGGACCGTGTTCAGGTCGGCGAGCATGTTCTCTGCCGAGCGGTAACGGGCGTCAAGGAGGAGCTTTGATTCTACGAGGGAGAGCGGCAACGGTCGTGGAAGACCGTGTTCCCTTTCTCGTAGAATCGGAGATCTTCCTTGGCCAAGTACGGTGCCGTCCGGTGGAGAAATGCTCGCCGAGTTGATCACGTAAGCAAGGTCAACTAGTACGGATGGTCATTTATTAAAACATGTTTTTGAGCTATAATTTGATGGATATTTGATAACTTTAGATCTACAAATGTTACTATCCTCGGCAACCTAAACGTCCGCTAGCTCGCCGATATCGAGCAGGTCACTTAGAATTATTTTTTCCATGAAATGAACTACTTAGAAATCATGCCTTTTTTTAGAATTAAATTTTCCATGAAATGAAAAACTTAGTAAATAGTTAGAAAATTATAGAAAATCCGTACTAGTTGAACTTGCGGACCGTGTTCAGCTCGGCCAACATGTTCTCTGCCGAGCGGTAACGGACGTCAAGGAGGAACTTTGATGCTACGAGGGAGAGCGGCAACGGTCGTGGAAGACCGTGTTCCCTTTCTCGTAGAATCGGAGCTCTTCATTGGCCAAGTACGGTGCCGTCCGGTGGAGAAATGCTGGCCGAGATGATCACGTAAGCAAGGTCAACTAGTACAGATGGTTATTTATTGAAACATGTGAAATCCGTACTAGTTTTGTTTAAATATATCATTTTAGAAAATATGAAATTTACACTAGTTTGCAAAAATAAGTATAGAAAGTAGATGGCAACTGGTACCGGATCATCGGCCTCTCGTTCGGTTGCGAAACGACTGAGGCCAGAACTCCCTCTCATTATCTGCGGCAAGTGTAAGCAGAAGATTGTGATGGAGTACCGAGTCAAGAGACAGGGACCCAACAAGGGTTCTACAAGTGCCCGTATCGCGATGTGAGTTTCTTACGCATTTTATCTTTATGGCTAATTGACCTGCTTTTCTTGAATATTTTTGAATAAATATTTTTTGGCTTTAATTACAGTGGGAGGGCAATGGATGCGATGGTTGGTACTGGGAGGAAGATTATGCTACATACGTGCAGAATTTAGGTGCGCTTGAGGTAGCGGCTGCTGCTGATGAGGCAGTGAGCCAGCAGGAGAAGCTTATTGATATTCAACAGAAGAATGATTTGTCTGTTTTAGTTGCGTACGATCACGAAATAATTATGTTACTGAAGTGCATTGTAGTTTTAGTTTGTTTAGTGATAGTTGGGATTGCTTACGTTGTAGCCAGACTTAGTTAATTAATCAACCGTGTGTGTGTCATTTATGTTGTGTAATAAAATACTAAATTATGTTCAAGGTTTTCATAATTTGTCGTGTAATACAGATTATGTCACGCCATTGGATGTACAATGCCGATCGCCGCTCCCAAGACTTTATTGAGGGCTTGCACTATTTCTTAGGTGTGGCCGAGGCAAATAAGCGGGATGGTTTCATGTGCTGTCCATGTGCCCTATGTAAGAATTTAAAGGAATATTTAAGCTCAATGAGTCTTCATTCACATTTGCTTAAGTCAGATTTCATGTCAAACTATATATGTTGGACTAAGCATGGAGAAAGCGGGGTCATGATGGAAGAAGGTGAAGGAGAAGATTTAGACATTGATGACATTATTGCTCAGTATGGTGCCTTTGATGATACTACAATGGGGGGAGATGAAGAAGAGGTAGCGGTAGAAGATGATCTCGGTGATGCTCTTGGCGATGCCATTCGTGATGCACAACAAGAATGGGAAAGTGAAAAAGAGAAAGTTAAGTTCGAGCGCATGCTTGAGGATCATAGGAAGTTGCTATACCCGACGGCCGAAGAGGGGCAAAAAAAGCTGGGTACAACACTGGAATTGCTACAGTGGAAGGCAAAGAATGGTATATCCGACAAGGCATTTGGGAATTTATTGAACCTCATAAAGAAGATGCTTCCGAAGCCAAATGAATTGCCCACCACTATGTACGAAGCAAAAAAGGTTGTCTGCCCATTGGGATTAAAAATCCAAAAGATACATGCATGTCCTAATGACTGCATCCTCTACCATGGCAATGAATACGAGAATTTGGATGAATGTCCGGTATGTAAAGCATCGCGGTATAAGATCAGGCGCGATGATCCTGGTGACGTCGAGGGTGAACAACGTCCTAGAAAGAAAATCCCTGCCAAGGTTATGTGGTATGCTCCTATAATACCATGCTTAAAACGTTTGTTCAGAAATAAAGGCCATGCAGAGTTATTGCGGTGGTATAAAGAAGACCGTAAGGTAGACAATATGCTGAGACACCCAGCTGATGGGTCCCAGTGGAGAGCGATAGATAGGGAATTTCCAGAGTTTGCAAATGAGGCTAGAAACTTAAGGTTCGCCTTAAGTATAGATGGTATGAATCCTTTTGGAGAGCAGAGCACTAGTCATAGCACTTGGCCAGTTACTCTATGTATCTACAACCTTCCTCCATGGTTATGCATGAAGTGGAAGTTCATTATGATGCCGATCCTCATCCAAGGTCCGAGGCAACCTGGCAACGATATTGATGTCTATCTGAAGCCATTAGTTGAAGAACTTCTAGTTTTATGGAACAAACTAGGTGTACGTGTCTGGGATGAGTACAAACAAGAACACTTTGACCTACGAGCAATGTTGTTCGTAACAATCAATGATTGGCCTGCTTTAAGTAATCTTTCAGGTCAGACAAACAAAGGATATAATGCATGCACACATTGTTTTGATGACCTTGACAGTATATATTTGAAAAGATGTCGAAAGGTCGTGTACCTTGGCCATCGTCGATTCCTTCCGTTGAATCACCAAGTAAGAAAGAAAGAGAAGCATTTTAAAGGTAAGCTAGACCATCGGAAGAAGCCTCATAACCGAACCGGGGAAGATGTACTCGCAATGGTCAAGGATGTGAAAGTAGTATTTGGAAAGGGACAAGGCAGTGAATCTGTTCCCAAAGATGCTAAGGGACACGCACCCATGTGGAAGAAGAAGTCCATCTTTTGGGAGCTACCCTATTGGCAAGTCCTAGAGGTCCGCAACGCAATCGACGTGATGCACCTGACAAAGAATCTTTGTGTGAACCTGTTAGGATTCATGGGTGTGTACGGGAAGCCAAAGGATTCACTTGAAGCACGCCAGGACTTACAGGGCATGAAAGAACGAGACAACCTTCATCCAGAGAAGATAGATGATGGACGTCATTACTTAAGTCCTGCTAGCTACACGCTTAGCAAAGAAGAGAGGGACAGCATGTTCGAATGTCTAAGCAGCATCAAGGTCCCATCGGGATTCTCCTCCAATATAAAGGGTATAATAAATGTGCCAGATAAGAAATTCCTAAACTTAAAGTCCCATGACTGCCATGTGCTTATGACGCAATTGCTTCCAGTTGCTTTAAGAGGAATTCTACCTCCACATGTACGTCTAGCCACCGTGAAGCTATGTGCATTCCTCAATGCAATTTCTCAGAAGGCAATCAATCCAGTGGAACTAGCTACTCTACAGAATGATGTGGTTCAATGTCTTGTCAGCTTTGAGTTGGTGTTCCCTCCATCCTTCTTTAATATCATGACACACAT
Organism: Miscanthus floridulus; assembly: GCF_019320115.1. Lineage (NCBI taxonomy): Eukaryota > Viridiplantae > Streptophyta > Magnoliopsida > Poales > Poaceae > Miscanthus > Miscanthus floridulus. The sequence goes on along the minus strand of NC_089588.1, from coordinate 8,469,527 downwards.
CCTAGTTCATTTGGTGAAGGAGATTAGTATTCTTGGACCTGTGTTCTTACATAACATGTTCCCCTTCGAGAGGTTTATGGGAGTCTTGAAGAAATATGTGAAAGTCCGTTCTAAGCCTGAAGGAAGCATCGCCCAGGGCTATGGAACAGAGGAGGTCATTGAGTTTTGTGTTGACTTTATTCCTGACCTTGCCCCGATTGGCGTTCCCGAATCACGACACGAGGGGCGACTCAGTGGTAAAGGAACTTTAGGGAAGAAAACATATATCGGCATGGAAGACGATTATTTCAATAAAGCACACTACACAGTTCTTCAGAACTCGTCATTGGTGCATCCGTACATCGAGATACATAAGGAGTTCTTATGATCCAAATTTCCAGGGAAGACTGAAGCTTGGATTAGGCGTCAGCACATGGAAAGTTTCAGTGGTTGGTTGCGAAAAGAATGTCAAGGCGATGACAATATTGATGAGCAACTGTATTTGTTGGCTAGGCAGCCATCATGGCATATCCTCACGTACCAAGGGTACGAGATAAATGGGAATACATTTTACACAGTTGCCCAAGATAAAAGGAGCACCAATCAAAATAGTGGTGTTCGCATAGATGGAACAGATCCAAATGGGAATATACAAACATATTATGGCCGCATAGAAGAGATATGGGAACTAGACTACGCACCTAATTTTAAAGTCCCTTTGTTTCGGTGCCAATGGGTGAAGCTGACCGAAGGAGGGGTAACAGTCGACAAAGAGTATGGAATGACAACAGTGGACCTCAACAATATTGGGTACAAAGAGGAACCATTCGTCCTTGCTACCGATGTGAGTCAGGTGTTCTATGTGAAAGACATGTCTACAAAATCAAAGAGAGGAAAAAACGAAGACATCAACTCAATGATCAATGAGCCAAAGCGCCACATAATTCTTTTTGGGAAAATAAATATAGTGGGAATTGAAGACAAGTCAGACATGTCAGAAGATTACGAAAGAAATGTCCGAATTCCACCCTTCATAGTGAAGAAAGATCCAAGCATCATGTTAAATGATGAAGACACTCCATGGTTACGACAAGATCATAACCAAGGGTCATACGTCAAGAAGAAATTCACTGTTGTGCCCGCATGATACGACGATGCATGTTTAATATATTATGTTTTAGAGACGGATATTATGTAATATGTTATGACTTCACAATTGTAGATCTTGCTGAGATGATCAAACTTGGTATTCAAAGTTTTTTCATCTGAGGTCATTTAGTGTCTCATTTGAGCAAGTTTGACCAAGTCAAATTTGGTCAAATAAAAAAACAACACTTTGACTCTAGTATTATGAACTCTAAATGACTTCAAACTGAAAAGTTTTGAATACCAAGTTTGTTAAACTCAAAAAGATCTACAATTGTTGTTTTGGTCAACTTTCCATTTGAGAAAGTTTGGATGGTTCAAATTTGTGATTTTTAAATTTCAACGCCTACAAACTAGTTTTCGGGACCCTAGATTGTCTCAAATTGAAAAGTTTTGAATACCGAGTTTGTTAAGCTCATCAATATATACAATCCTTATATAGGCCATTTTTTCATTTGAGAAAGCTTGAACAAAATGTAGTTCAAATTTCACAAGTGTGTGACATAGTTTTAGAAAGTATATATGAGATTCAAGAAGTTGTGACTAGTGTTTGATAAAAATTTCTCAAATGGAAAAATAAGCTATGTAACAATTGTAGATCTTGCTGAGATGATCAAACTTGGTATTCAGAGTTTTTTCATCTAAGGTCATTTAGTGTCTCATTTGAGCAAGTTTGACCAAGTCAAATTTGGTCAAATAAAAAAACAACACTTTGACTCTAGTATTATGCACTCTAAATGACTTCAAATTGAAAAGTTTTGAATACCAAGTTTGTTAAACTCAAAAAGATCTACAATTGTTGTTTTGGTCAACTTTCCATTTGAGAAAGTTTGGACGGTTCAAATTTGTGATTTTTAAATTTCGACGCCTACAAACTAGTTTTCGGGACCCTAGATTGTCTCAAATTGAAAAGTTTTGAATACCGAGTTTGTTAAGCTCATCAATATATACAATCCTTATATAGGCCATTTTTTCATTTGAAAAAGTTGTAGAAAAAAAATACTACATTTTCTCTATTTTTATAGGTTCAACAAAAAATTTCTGTCAATTTTGGTCAAAAACCGAGAAAAAATTGAAACATTGACGTTACAATAATGTGATAATAAATTTCCTATCGAATAATATTAGTTTTATTAATTTTAAGTTACAAATATATTTTTGCATTAACAAAATACTTAGTATTAGTAACATTTATATTCTATATTCATAAAAGAAATTAAAAACTTTAGGTTACAAAATTTTCCTATTTACAATAAATAATTAGTCAATCAATAGTATTTTTTAAAATAAATATTGCAAAGTATTGAAGTTGCTATGGAATTAATTGATTAACCTAGTATTAAACAAAATCAAAATCCCAGGCCTTTCCAATTACGCGGGCGGGTTGGCAAAATTTTCAGGGCTTCAGTCCCGGCCCAGACCAAGAACCGGGACTAAAGGGTGGGCGGCAATTTCGGTGCCCGCCAAAAAAATACCTTTAGTCCCGGCTGGTAACACCAGCCGGGACTAAAGGACATTTAGTCCCGGCTGGTAAGACCAACCGGGACTAAAGGGTACCAGCCGGGACTAAATGTCCTTTAGTCCCGGCTGGTGTTACCAGCCGGGACTAAAGGGTCACGGGCTATATATATCGAACGTCTGTTCTGTTCATCTTCGATCTCGCCTCCGTCGCTCAGCCTCGCCTGGCCGCGCCATCCGCCGTCGTCGAGCTCGTCTCTGCCGCGCCGCCGTCGTCGTCTACCCCCGCCCGGCCGCGCCATTCTCCAGGCCCGCATCCCGTCTCCGCCGCCGCACCCGACCCCACCCTCCGTCGCCGATGCTTCCCGCGTGCCCACGCCGTACGGCCTCCGTCGAACTCGATCTTGATCTGCTGCTCTCGATCGGCCATGTTTTTTAGATTTTTTTTTACAAAGTCTCGGCTGTATGTTAGATTAAAATAAGTACATGTAGTTTATTGTTAGTTTTTTAGTTATTTTTAGATAGTTTTTGATATATTAGATTTAAATGTATTAAAATTTAATTAGTATTTTATTTAGATAGTTTTTTTAGATAGTTTTTTATTATAGTTTTTGATATATGTTAGATTAAAATGTATTATCTATTACTAGTTTATCTAATTTCATGTTAGATTTATTTAATTGGATTTAGTAATTATATATTCTATCTGATCTCTATATATATTATATCTAGAGAGAGATTCTATATGTATACATATGTACTTAATTATTTCTATATGTATATATACATGTACTTATTTTCATGTGTTAAGAGAGAGAGAAAATTGTATCTAGAGAGACATTCTATGTGTATCACATGCATATCTAGAGATATAGACATATGCACTTATTTCTATGTGTTGAGAGAGAGAGAAAATATATTGTATCATTCTATGTGTATATATATACATGTACTTATTTCCATGTTGATGAAATATTATGTGTTATTATATTTAATTGGATTTAGTAATTCTATATGTGTTATCACATGTACTTATGTTATGTACCATAGTAATTCTATCTATGTGTTATCTTGAAGATACAAATGGCTGCTCCAGATGATAACTTGAGTGATGACATAATGGCGGATATTATCAACGCCGACACCAATGTGGATGTAGATGACACGAGTCAGTACTTTGCTGATTATGAGGATATCTTGAATATGCCGGTGGTTGAAGATCAACAAATTATCGCGCAAGAAAATACTGGCGAGGTATATTCGATTATCTATCATCTCTTATAGATGCATGCGTACGTATATTTGTTGTTCATCATTGTGTTTCTACTCATGTAGCCGGTCTCTGGATCTACATCAACCACCGACAAAAGTAGGAAAGTCCGAGGGCCAAAAAAGCCATTAGAGGGCCGTTTCATAATATTAGAATTCGACACCGACACCGGCAAACCATTGGGACCACATGCTCAGACATATGTCAATCAATGTGGGTTCGTTGTAAGGGATAGGATCCCAGTTAGTGCTCGTGAATGGAAGCAGAAGATATCTGCTCCTAATGTTAGTTTTGTATCTGATCGTGACAAGAACCTAGCTTGGAGAGATATCACTCAGCATTTCACATTACAAGCAGATGATGCTTTGAAGGAGCTAGTGAGGGATTGGACAATGAAGAAGATGGAAACATTGTTCCAGAGTTGGAAGAAGACATTGTATAAAAAGTTTATCTTGAAGAATGCTACGCCGAATTTCAATGCTAAGGCGTTTGTCAAGTTGGAGTCCCATTGGGATGCCTTCGTAGAATACAAGACATCCCAAGACAGTGAGGAACGTGTGATGAGGAATCGGCAGAATGCCTGATAGAAGCAATACCATCATCGCATGGGATCAGGTGGTTATAAGAGTGCTATTCCCAAGTGGCAGAACCTAGAAGCAGAGATTACTGCCAAGGGAATCATACCTGAAACAATAGAGAAGAACTGGCCTCAATGCGCGAAGAATTGGTTCTACGCTCATGGAGGAAGCCTAGACCCAGACACTGGCAAGCTAATTTTTGGCCAAAAAATTGAGAGAGCAACACAGAGACTAGCTCGTGCTAGGGAAGAAGCTGATAGTGGTGTTTTCAAGCCCAACAGAGAGAAGGATGAATTGACATATGCCCTAGAGAATCCTGAACACGGTGGTCGAACAAGAGGCTATGGGGCGATTCCGTGGCTACACGCATTCCCAGCAGACAAGGATACCTATAGAAGCCACCAGAGAAAGAAGGATGAGGAGGCAGAACGAATCCGTGCATTGGAGCAATTTGTTGATGAGTCACGACAAGCATTGCTTGAATCATGTGAACGAGAAAAATCTCTTGAGGCAAGAATGCAGGAGGAGATCAAGAGGCAAGTGCAGCTAGCAATGAGTCAAATGCAATCGCAATCAACGCCGGGAGTCACCATTAGCCTCGTTGGTCAGATGAAAAGCAGTTGTACTTCTACGGAGCTGCCAGTTATTCAAGACGACGCTGGGTTGCGCTTCCCTATTGATGACATTACCGAGCCTCTAACAACATGTGAGCTGCACATTCTAGATGGTAATAATGCATCAATCATGGTGGCTATCGGGGTTGTATCTCCAATAGACCGAACGAAGACACCAAGAATCCATGGGTCAGTTATTCAACCTGGATATGCTAGCGTCTCGGTCGATAGAGTGCTCAAAGGTTACAGCAATGTTCCTCTTGACATTGAAGGCGGTGATGGGGAGAAGACACTAGGAGAAGCAGAGAAGACATTTATTCAATGGCGCAAACGCTTCATCATCATTCCTGGGGCGCCACCGCTTCCCCTACCTCACCCTAGGTACGAATGAAAGTGAATGAAATATTATTTTCCATTAATTTTCTATTGGCTTAAAAACTAATTGACACACAACTTGTTTTTGTAGCAGGGTCTCCCCCCAGCCTAGCCTAATCATTCATTCCCCATCTCATCACAGCGTCACGGGGGGCGAGACGACTTCATCCCCACGGCGATCGCCAACTCCTACACCGGCCCCATCGCCTCCACAACGATCTCCAACTCCTACACCGGCCCCACCACCTCCACAACGATCTCCAACGCCTCCACGCCGGTCTCCACCAACATCGGCCACATCGCCTCCATGCCGGTCTCCAACACCGCCCCCACCCCCTCCACAGCGACGCACTACAAAGACGTCTAAGGTCCCGGCGGCAAAGAAGACCCCGAGAAAAAGAGTTATTTCTCAAGAAATACTTTCTGAAAAGACTGATGAGCAAATAGCAGCTGAAGAAGACAAAAAAGTGAAAGATTTTTTTATAGATACCAAAAAGAAGAGTCAAGCGAAGCTTAAGGAGAAGCCGTACTTTTACCTACCATGAGAGGTGCTGAGGCAGAAGGTCGATGCTCACAAGAAAAAGATGATTGAACTTCGTAAGCCTTCACCACTATCAGACTATGACCGCTCCCTCGTGAAGTCACATGATGCAGATAAGAAAAGGAAAAGAGCATCAGGGAAGGATGTCCCATAGCTCGGACAACAGAAGCAACCAATGCAAAATCTTGTTGTTGCTAATCAATATGGTTCCAACATAGAAGTCTATCGACCAGACAACTCTGGAGAAGTATCGGTTCAAGCCCTTAATGCTTTTTTTCAAGATACTGGTTTAACCTTGGATCAATTGATGGGCAAAGCTCCAATCCAGAACCTGGAAGTTGATACCTGAAAGACTTATAAATATGTCAAAAGTCTGTACAACCCTGCGGCTCTGAATGAATTGGGTACGCAAATGTACTTGCTCAACAAGTGATACATGCAGGCGTGTGGCAGGGGTGAGCAGTGGATCTTTGTCAGATTTAGAGACCATCATTACTTCCATGGCGATGACATCTTACATATTAGTTTCGAAGAATTGCATCAACTATACCACATGGACGCTCTGGACAAATCAATCATTAGCTCCTTTTGTTTGTAAGTGATTCTTACTTTTATTTAATAAACTCACTTCCATGCGTACGTGTATATAATTATCCTTACATGTAACTTATATTTATATACAGATTCCAGATGTTAGAGCTCCAAAGAATACAAGACACCAGTGTTGGCTTCATTGATCCTTATATCGTATTCAAAACCGGTATTATTGTCAAGGAGCGATGGGTATCTGAAGCACAGGAGAATATCATGATGTTCTTCGTGAAGCAGCACGACAAGACAACAATAATTTTCCCGTACAACTTTGAGTAAGTGTTAATAATAATGTAGTCTACACATTTTATGTAATATCAATACAACTTATATGCATGTACGTGTGTGTATAAACCAATGCAGTTTTCACTGGATACTCATTGTCATTGAGTTAAACTCAAGTCGGTTACTAATCTTTGACTCGTTGAGAAAAGAACGGGCACTATACCAAGATATGATAGACATTATCCAGGGGTAATTTTGATCTCTCGCGCACAACTATTATTGAATAGACTTTGCCATAATTTATTAACGATCGTACATTATTGGTCGCATAGGGTTTGGAAAGAGTTTATTCGGCAACATCGCAAGGATTGCAAGGCACCACTTAATGTAGTTGAAATACTAGTAAGTTGTACTATATACACTTCCCCACGTGTTTAATTACTATATCGTACTTCAATTTATGTGTGAGATGATGAGAATAATCTTCTTCTCGTACAGTGGTGTTTGCGGCAGGAACCAGGTAATAACTTGTGTGGATACTACGTTTGTGAATTTATCACTGCGCACATAAGAAGAACTCCTGAAGATGTCCTCAGAGTACGTATATATCAATTTTTATTTATTTTTAAATGAATATATATACATATATGTGTATTAATACTTTTCCTTTTATTTCAAATGCAAGACTGAATGGTTGAAACGAAGGGTCATGCAAAAAGACCATCTCAAAGCAGTTCAAGAGTCAATAGCAGGATATCTTCTAGAAAAAGTGCTAAATCCCAACGGCGAGTTCTACTTTGATCCTAAGGAATAAATGATGTAAATTAAATGTTTATTGATATCGTTATTTTCGAGAACAAGATTATGAAAGTGTTGTATATATACATATATATATATATCTATAATATATATAGTTTCATACTTTATTCGAATATAATAATGCTCAAGATGAGAATTAGATGTAATTATATGCATGCGTGTATTTATATTAGCAGCGTAGAATATGTACATAAAAACATATTATATATTAAATAAATACGTGTAACTGAACTGAAAACAAATTAAACAAAAAAAAGAAAAAGAAAAGGAACCTTTAGTCCCGGTTGGGGTTACCAACCGGGACTAAAGGGTGAACCGTTAGTCCCGGTTGGTGTTACCAACCGGGACTAAAGGGTGCGCCAGGTTTGCTCGGCTGGAGGGCCTTTAGTCCCGGTTGGTGTTACCAACCGGGACTAAAGGTCCCTCTTTAGTCCCGGCTCGATGACCCGGGACTGAAGGTTCCACCTTTAGTCCCGGGATCGTTGTCCCGGCGCGGTAACCGGGACTAAAGGCTGTTACCGCCCGGGACAACAAGTCCATTCTGTAGTAGTGTGACAGTGACAGTTCTAACTCCTAAATCTATGCATGAGAACTGAAATTTATACACCTATTTGTCTTCTAGGAAAATGCATTATCTCCTCACCTTGTGAAGATCACAACACGATTGGGCGGCCGCCGGTGGAGCCAGGGCGGCCGGGCGCAGGGGGGCCGCCGGTGGTGGCCGGCGCGGGGGGAGGAGGGCCAGCCAGGCGCGGGGCGGCCGCCGGTGGAGCCGGGGCGGCCGGGCGCAGTTACAGGAGGCCGGCGGCGGTGGTGGCTGTGTTGGAAGAGGGGGGCCGGCGTGGGGCGCAGGGCGGCCGCCGGTGGGAGCTGAGGTCAGGGGAGGGGGCGTCGCAACTTATGCATCTGACGTCGCAACTTGCTCGAAACATTCTCAATTTTTTACCACAGCCTACACATGCGATAACATGACACCTCGACAAGTTTCGTGATTTTCGGACTTCGTATGGACTTTATATAATTTTAAAACACTTTTCCGGCAAGTGGCTCGTCATGTTACGTGAAGAAGATGCGCGAAATTTGATGCGAGTTCGTGGATAGAGACTCAACATACACCAAATACCATGAATAACATTTTTCGAAGCACTAGATTACAATATTCCATGCACTTGCAGTTCAAATTTGAATTATATATAAAAATTCAACATTATCAAATTAATCAACCAAATATAACAAAAAAATTAGAAAAAGCACCAAATTTGAACATGAAGTTGTAAACAATGTAGGCAGGCCCAACAAAAAATTTGGGGTCAAAAAAACAAAAAAATTGAAAATTTGCCGAGTGCCAGCTTGGCACTCGGCAAAGACTGTCTTTGCCGAGTGCTGGGACAGGGGCACTCGGCAAAGAATTTTTTTTAAAAAAAATTCAAAAACGGTTAAAAAGTTTTTGCCGAGGGCCTAACGGTGATGCCCTCGGCAAAGATTGACGGCAGGGGATGGACGTCGTGTCAGGCGGTGTTGCCGAGGGCCGGATTATTGTTGCCGTGTGTTTGTCTTTGCCGAGGGTCTGGCACTCGGCAAAGAGTCTTTGCCGAGGGCTGTTCTTTGCCGAGGGTCAGGCCCTCGGCAAAGATGCTCTGTCCGATAGTGGGTGGTGGAGGGAGAGCAGGCCATCGCCGCCGCGAGGGCAACCACCCACGCCGGGGGAGCGGCCCACCGCCGCCGCAAGCGCTGGGAAACGCAAGCACCTGCGTAAATTAATTGTCCGTCTCTGTAAATCCATTTTGCGAGACGGGCCAAGTCGGGGCAGGAGAGCTCCGGCAAGCGCTCCGATGAAGGCAGCCTCCGCGAGCGCGCTAGGGCTCGGCCGGAGCTTCGCGGCCCTAGCGCGCCGCGGCGGGGCTGGGGGCGGCGGCAGGGGCGAGGAGCAGAGCGCCGCCGGGCGAGCAGGAAGAATGGGGAGGAAGAAGAAGAGAGCGAAGCCATATCATTCGTTGGATCAAGATCGAACGGTCCATGATGGGTCACCTGCAACGGAGACGTTTCTCTCATAATAACACAAACCGTGTCCCAACGAACTGTATAATGCAATTTTCGCCTATATATTTACAGTCGGCATCTTGGCCAGCAGCAGCGCCCGGGTGATCTCGACGCACAGCCCGGCGTTCCTGACGGCGAAGTCGTCGTACTCGGGCGACAACACCACCTGCTCGGCGTGCTCCACCACCGTGTCCATGGCGCGCTCCCTGAGCGCCGCGCTGGAGCTCAGCTCTGCGACCTCCAGCGTGCGCAGCACGTTGGAGGCGTCCACGGCCGCCGCCAGCCGCGCCTCACAGGCCCGCCGCAGGAACGGGACATCGTACTTGTCCGCCGCCACGAGGAGCGCGTGCAGCTGCCGCTCCTCCGGGACCTGGAGGCTGCCGCCGCCGCCGTCGTCCTCCAGCGCGCCGGTGTATGTAGAGGAAGGCGAGGAAGAGGGCGAGCTCGTCGTGGGTCCGCTCCGGGAGGGAGATGGCGTCGCCGGCGGGGGCCTTGCAGCGCTCGTCGGCGGCCAGCATGTGGCGGAACACCTCCGACCTCGCGGCCTGCGTGCGTGCGTGTGCATCAGATCAGACGTGAGATTAATTATCTCATGGGCTGGCTGGGCTTCGTTTGAAATGCATGTAGGGAATGAAGGCCCACTTGTTCTCAACAAGTATGCAGCCCACTTACTTACCAGGATGGCTTTGTGGGCCGGGATTGGGGGCCCAGTGCCCGGTTTCACGACGATGTCGGTGTGGACTCCCTCCTTCCACGCCATCGCCACGCCATCCCCTGCATTGGTTGGTTGGTTGGTTCAGAAAACGAACTGAATTTTGTTTGGCAAAAAATCACCTCTGATAGATTTCGGTGTCATCTTGTTGCCTGCTACTACTTTACACTTTGAGCGTGGATTGTAAGGCAGAAATCATTTCCTTAATTACATTTACATGTTAGTAGTCTTGGTATTATTCAGGCTTTCATATTGGATTTTCTACCAATCGAAATGGCAGGGGGTTAGGGAAAGAGTTGAACGTCTCTACTGAAAAGGCACCAAAATTGAACATACTGAGAATGAGCGAGGATCAAGGAAAATACACTCTGCACTGCATTTCTGAGATGTTTGCTGCAAAGCAAAACCTTAGGGAGTTCGGAACCGTATGTTCTAATAACACGACACAAGCGTAAAAGGCGGTTGCTGAAAGGCCTGAAACTAATAACTTTATAAAGGCCCGTTAACGTCCGGGGGTCACTTTTTACAGAACCTTTCTATTCTATTGAAGCATGCGTGCAGCAAACGTCGTCCTGAGATTGTGACATGCAGCTGACTAGAAACCAAACAACACTGGTATATGCTAGCAAAACAAACGTGAATGAACAACTAGCACACCTTATGATATCACAACAAACAACAGTGTTGGTTCAGAAGATTCAGATGTGCAATTCTAGCAGTATGAAAATTCGACAAGAGGATTAGTATTTAATAATGGCAGTTTCAACTAGAATGTATTCAGAAACAGTAAGGAACTGAATAATTGGGGAAAATCGTACGTACGTACCTTGGTTGCGCTGTCAGGCTTCATCATGGACACTCTGGACTTGAGCACAGAGCCATGGCCGCCCTCTTCTTGCTGCTGCTCACCAGCCTTGTTCAGAAATCCGATGATGGCCTTGGCGCCCTCGTGGCAGGGAGCACAGATGGTGTTCCTCGGAAGCCTGTACACGGACGCCATGGGGCTGCAGATGCAGCAGTCCATGCTTCCGCTACTGCCGCCGCCGCCGCCTCGCCTTGCTCTCCTTCTTCCTCCTCCCTCTGCTTCTGGTGCTCTGCAGTGGTGCTAACAGCAAGCTGGTCGCCACGGCCTTGCGTTGGGTGAGGGTATAAAAACGAATGCGAGAAGAGAAGAGGGGCAGCCTGCAGGATGGTGTGCTGCGATTTCTTTTTCTAGAACTGGTACGCGGTGGTTGCTGACTGAGACAATCAGGGGAATTGAAATCAAAAAATTCTCCTGGGTTTTCATAAATGTGCTGTGTCTAGTCGGTGTGCTGTGGACACCTCTGTATGCCAAAGTAGTACATTGACTAAACTGACCTCGCCCGCGTATCTCTCCTCCTTTTTTCAGTTCATTCAGATGGAATGATTATATGATGGATCGACGAAAGATTATTAGTAGTACAACAACTAATCATCATGCAAAATATATGGTGCTAAATAAAGTACGAGCAGGCATTTGTCTTTCTGGATTATTTCACTTTCAGTGCAAGCTTAGGTACAATTGTCCATTGTTGGCCAAGCTAAGCTAACTACTGTGTACCTAAAACAGGCTGTTCATGGACAGGACTGTAGAAACGTAGAGGGTACGTTGTACCAAAGACTTTTTAAGACATAATTAGTGCAGATGAAAATCTGCTTAGTTGACCCCAAATAAAGTATTCGCAGATAAGATTGGACATTTTTGGCTCTATAACTTTTTATCGGTTTCGTGGCTAGCTTGGGAACTGAGATAAACAGGACAAGCTAGAAGGAATGTGAAACCCAAATTATCCAATGAAATGAAAATGTTGTAGTATATAAACTTAGCTGCTACCAAAGGATGGCTAGTCCAGTTGGTTAACTAAGATATGCTAGTCACTCCGACGGCACCCTTCAGGTCCTGAGTTCGACTCCCAGTGGGAGCGAATTTCAGGCTGGGGGTTAAAAAAATCCCCTCGCCGGTCCCGGGTGCCAAAGCACTGGTTTAAAGGAGACGGCCCATCTCACGGATTACGTCTCCCAGTGTCGGGCCAGGGCCAAGGTTCAGGGGTTTTCTCGGCCTGTGTAAGAAGGCCTTCTTCTTACGTATAATGCCCGGGGGGGCGGCTTGCCCCTCGTAGGTCGAGTTTTTTTTTAAACTTAGCTGCCGGAAGGACAGCACAGTCTTTTCCTCTCATGAGAATCCCTATAATCAAGTAGACACGCCAGAATAAAATTGAGATAAAATGATTAGGATATATGATTGCATGATTATAAAATGAATGAAGAGAAGAATCATCACATCATCGACCAGCAGTAGGTTGCTTGAGAGGGACTTTGCAACCTAAACATAAAAGAGAGTTAGAGACTTGGACTTTTGTTGGGGGAAAGGAAAAAAAATGAAAGGTGGATGTTGGAGGCTTGGAGAGTGGCACGGCTTAGCTAGCCTAATTAACGCTTCCATAACAAGGCTGTGTGTGTTAACCACTATCCTCCCACTCACCCGACATGTGGGCCCTCGCTCGGTCTCTTTCAAGTCATGCTGCGCATGCATGGCAGAAGAATAGTATATATGGAACTGCTGCCACGTACTGGTGTCATAGTAGGGAGAAAAGGGATGAGATTGTTTTTTTTCTCTCAAAAGTAGTATATATGAAAGGGGATGAAAAAAATGTAGTTTTGTCATAAAAAGAAGGAAAAGAAAAGAAAGCTTGCATGCTTACTAATAATTAGTGTAATAATCATTGTCCCAGTAGGGAAAACATAAAAGGGGGTAATGATCATGCAAGTAATGAAGTTGTAAAGGCAATTGGAGTGAGGACATCCGTTGATGCATCTAATAATTCAAACAATGACGGGAGGATTTGTTGGGTTGGTTGGTTACCGCATAATAGTTGTTGCTCGGAAGTTACGTGGCAATATAATCTCTATCTTTATTCTCTAATTCTCAATAATTCTCAACCTAATATTAAAGAGCTAGCGAAACATTTCTTTCAATCCGCTTTTTTCCTTCTCAAACTTTGCTTCATTCATCCCGTTTTTTATTTCTCAAATTGTCCTTGTGCTCGATCCGTATCATGTCACCTAGATTCATGATCTATGCTCAACGAGTTACAACATATTGTCTCCAGTCTTGGTATATGGCGATCTATCCCAAACAACCAAACTGTCCTCGCTCCCTTTGTATCCCCCGTACACAATATAATTAGTGTTTTTTCATGTTTTTTTTCCTTCAGTGACAGGGATATGATTGTTTGCATGATGCATGGACGCATCTCAATGCGGATGGCTCCCTTTGACCTCCTGTCCTTTTATATATGGTGCCCATATCATTATGGCTGCATATGCATAGTTTTTGCAAACCCCCCCATCCCCAACTAAAAAAAAAAGCTGCATATATATATATATATATACACTAGTATTTGTCGCAGTAGTAATGGAATAACGGTGTGCAACGTATATGAGTGCATGATTGATTTGTGGTAAACGGCTCTCGTAGACCACGTCATGGCCCATTAATTAGCTGAGCCAATCACCGCAGTGTGGAGGGGAGTGACCCACAGCAGGCCCACACACACATGGGCTCCTTCCTGGGTTTATGGGCCATGATGAAATGGAGTCTGGCACTTGCGCACTGGGCCACATCCAAATGCACGGCCCTGGCCTTCATCCACATATGTTCTGACACGTGTGTGCCTGTCATAAGAAAAACTGACACGTGTGGAGAGGGAGACCTGGGCGTCCTGTCAGAAGGTGTGGGAAAAGAAAGGGGACATGGCTAGCGCGCGGACATTCGGACGCTAGCCCCCGTCCGGCCTTCCGCGCGCCCGTCCCTTGTCTCCCGTCTATCCGTCCACCTGTTGCGCCCGCCCACAAGCATGAGAGGCCCGTCCACGTCAGTGGGGACCGCCTCTGCCTTCCGGTGCCTGACACCGAGGCGAGATAGCAGAAAAGACGAGGAGGGAGATGCAATACTCGATCTAGTTTAAAAACGTCCAGATGCAACAATTGCAAAATACGTCTGAAAACAAATGAAATATTTGAAACATGCGTCTGAAACACTTGCAAAACACCTAAAACACTTCAAACCATTGTAAACATACGCAACATCCAGATAAAACATTTGCATCATATGTGTGAAAACATATGCAATATCCAGATAACACATTTGCAACATACGTCGGAAAAACAGATGAAACATTGAGAACGGGAGCTTACAGCATGCATGTACAACTATTGCAACACGTGCAACATCCCAATCTACTTTTTGCAACATCTGTATGAAGCACTTGCAACATACCTCCAAAATATTTGAAACACTTAAAACAGACGCTTGCAACATGCAGTTTCAGCGTAAATATCTCCTTACTGCTCAGAAGATTGGAGACTCGTTGACACAGGAAGTTCGTCGGAGGCAGTGGCCTCGCGCCGCGCCTGGCAAAGCCGGTAGCCGAGCGCTGCGACTCCTAGGCGGCTGCACGCCTAGGAGGACCAGCAACCACGCCGACGCGACTCGTAGGTAGTCATGCGCCGAAACCAGGAGAGGACAGCTGTGCGTCGCATCTAGTAGGGCTGGCAGTTGAGCGTCGCATGCAGGAGCGGAGCCCGAGCCGCGTGCGGGAGCGAAGCGGAGCGGGACGACGCGTGCAGGAGTTAATTTTGTTTTTTTATTAGGCGAGTGGCGCATGCTGCGATGGGTGGAGCGGCATTACCGTAGTTAATCGGAAGCTGTTAAAAGCTACAACGAGAGCATTTGAGGCATTGCTAGCTTCTTCGCAAACTGACGCGTGGCCACTACACGTTTCGCAAAAACACCCTCTTTCTTTTTAGAAACTAACCCGCCGTCCAGAGCCTCGCTCGCCGCTCGGCCGCATCCGGCACCCGCACGACGACTTGGGTCACGGTCACACCCACGCACGGCTTGGGTCACGCTGTCACGCCCTAAACCCTAGCCGCCGTCATCTCTTATCTCCCCTCAGCCTCGCCGTGCCGGAGAAGTGCGCCTCGATCTACAGGGGAGGGCGGTGTGCGGCCATGGCCACGCCGCAGTGGGGCACGACGATGCTCTCGTGGTCAGAGCAACAACCCTGACTCCCCGAGGCGAGCTCCTCCGCAGCATGAGCATACGCTCGGACGAAGCTTCTAGGTGGCATCTTGGGGACTCGTTGGCGGTGGTACACAAGGCCTCCATATCGGGTAGCAATACACTTGTTTGCTATGTTGAGGATGTTGATTTGGTGCTGCTTGGGGAACCCCAGGTGGAGGCCTATGTTGTGGTACTAGAAGATTGCACAGCTCCTCAATCATCAGGCGCTGACCCACCTCGGCAAAGTGAAGCTGGCTATGACTACATATCGGTTGTTACTTTCTCCTGTTCGAGTGTTCGTGCTTCCATCCTCACAGGCGATGCCATCTCCCCTGTTTTCCACTCCACATAGCAGGTGCAGTGCTCCCTCTGATCATTTTTCTTCTCCACCATCCCCTAGATTTCCTGGCTCCTCCAATGTCAATTAAGGTATGTAGTGAACAAGAGAAAAGATTTGGGTCAATTTCAATCTAACAGTATTTGATTCATTAGGGCTGGTATGTGATTGTTCGCGTAAATACAAGTTTGTTCTAGCTGTAACTTTGTTCATGTGATGATAAAAAATTGGATCATTTGTTTCTACAATAGTATTTTGATTACAATATAGTATGGTAGAGATGCATCTCGTGTTAATTGACTTTCAGAGTTTCCATTTATTTTGATAGGGTTAGTGTTAGCCGTATTAGCTAAGTGTACCGATGATGCTCCTCCTAAACTTAATAGCCATCCACATAGTGGTAAATTTTACCATGGTTTTCAAGGTGCATTAATGGTTGACAATGAGTAGTGTCTTACTGAAATGCAATACTCTGAAAGTATGAACTAATCTAAGCCTTACTCTTAAACCATTTACTTAATGCCTTCTTGCAGGTCTCAGTTATTGTCGTCTTGAGCCTGCAGTTATCTATTGTGAAAGCATTGTTATACTGAGATGTAAAATGACAAGGCACGAACAATTGGCTGCAGAGCTATATGAGTTAGATGGATTTGCGTTTCAGTTTTGACACAATTTTAGGAGTTGTGACCACTTTTGACTGATACATTGTATTTCATGAGGTAATCTTTCATCTAAAAAATGGTTTCATGTATCTTTAACTATTATCAGCATTCATCGTTGTCATACATTGTCCAATATGGGAGGTGAGTGAAGGGTGCTGATGGCAAAAGGGAAACCAATATCTTGTCTTTGCAAAACCTCTAAGATAGATTGCTAGCAGACTGAGAGATTCAGAAATTTAGTAACTCCTGATGGCCATAAGTGCCTTCTTAAAAACAGGCAGGAAGCTTGAAAGAGGAAAGAAGATGGGCATGGTTTTAGATGAATATGATGTTGTCAATGTATGGTTGACAATGGGCCAGGGGATTGATACGTGTGAATTATGATCGAATATGGTATAAACTATCTGCATGTTGCATAGTAGACTATTGAGATGAAAATTCCATCCATGTAGAAAATATGTTACATGGTCTACAAAACCAATAGTTGATAACCAGTTTTCTACTATGTTGATTCTTCTAAACCAATATGCAACACTTTGATTTTAGTAGAAAATTATTACACATTAAAAAAGTTGCCTGGACTATTTGCAGATCATAAAATGAAAACTATTTGCACTCGAGTTTCTTCGGTGCAAGCTAAATGTTACATCCGCTGAACAGAAGTAGTGCGCTTGGGAAGTACATTTAGAGAATGAGAATCTATCTGTTAATTTAGAGTAACCCTTAGAAAACTATATACAGACTCTTAGTTGTCCTAATTCTAGCAGTCCAATATGGCACCCCGCAATTTGCCTATGCTTTGCTTTCTGCAATTCTGCATGTGTTTTTTTAACTCCATGTTTTGCTTATGATACTTTCTATAGCCTTTCCAGATATTATAAATATCTATGCTAATCTATTACCTAATTCTATATCAGGGCAAGGAGTATGTTGCAAAACTCAGAAGACAACTTGGGTTCTATACACGATGTGATACTATGTGTAGTCCCCTTAACCATAACAGAAATCCTAAACCATCTGATCAACAACCAGAATGAGTACTTCATAGAGGTATCCAAGATTGGTTTGTTTGTGGAACCTGAGCTTTGCAAGGTTGGACTAGCAATGCCTCAGCTAGCAGCCAAACACTCGTGGTCTGGATGGCAGAGCATAGCTTCAGGTTATGGTTCGAGGAGGATGTTCATAGACTCTGATGTAATGGTTCGAGGAGGATGTTCATAGACTCTGATGTAATCTGTTCCGTTGATTTGTCGCAACGCATGTGGTCGTGCTTGTTCGTTGTCCCACCGATGTAGGATGTTCTTGTGGCCGCTGATGACTGATCTCATCCTACTGCTATCACCCATGCTCTCACCTGTCATTAGCGAAGCAATTTTGATAGCAAAAGACAGCGCAAGCGGGTGGATGATGCAGATACTTCCTTCTTCACAGTAATAAGTAGAGATTTGTGCTATGTACTTGTCGGTGTGATATGCTGATCTTAGGCGCTAACTCTACGATGGCAGTGACAATGACTATATATATATATATATATATATATATATATATATATATATATATATATATATATATATATATATATATATAACATTATTGTCTAACTATAAAGCATGTCTATTACGCGTGGAAAATAGTTTTTGTTCTTCAAATCATTGCACTCAAAGGCAGTAGTCACACACAGCCACACACACAGCACAGGCGGCCGCATCACACTCACCATATGTTTTTTGCTGGAAAACAAAACATAATTATCGTCATCATCGTGACCATTCAATCAATAGATGAAATGGTACAAGTCCTACTAGTACAGGAGAAGAATCGAAGGCAACAAACAGCAGTCTGACAGCCATGGAAATCAAAGAGCGCTGCATGCATCGTCCATCGTCTCCGGTAGGAAACCAAACCAACAAGAGAAAACCATGGGCGGGTGGGCTCCTGCAACTCCGATAGATGCCGGCGGCCGGCCGGATGGACAACATGGATTGATGTGGATGGATAATGTGAAGTAAACGAAACCACGGGCCTAGACGTCTTAGTTGGATGGATTAGGACGAAAGCAGGAAGCCAGGCGCCACGTCACGCATCATTGCTAACCACCCACCAATTATTGCTACTAATTATCTTATCCCAAGTGAAGTGAAAGTTACAGGCGCTACCAGCTCCAGCGCTCGTTCTCGTTGCCGTCGGCGTCGGTGGCCGGCGGCAGCTGGGAGTAGAAGCCGTAGTCCAGGTCCTCCTGCCGCTTCCCGGCGCTGCTGCTCTTGCCGTAGTAGTGGTGCGCGAGCGCGGCTCCGCCGAGGACGGCGAGCGTGAGCGCCTGCGCGTGCATCCTGGCATGGATGAGGCGCAGGCTCGTGGCCCGCGCCGGCGCCCGACGCCGGCTGTACGCCACCGACGCGCCCACCGCCGTCGCCCACACAGCTCCTGCACGGCACAACAGCGTATCTATCTGTGAATGGTGTATCTGTCTTCGCTAGCTTTGACTTGACCGCACGATCTGATCTGATCTGATCTGAAATTCTGAACTGAGAAGGGATCGAAACAACAGAGGAAACATATATCCAAAAGGGATTTTTGACTGACTCACCGATGGTTGAGAGCTTGTGTTCCTCCACCCAGGACTGCAGCGACGAGCTCATCCTCTCTTCCTCCCTCGAAACGGGTCTGCTGATGATGGGTGCCGAAATCGGAGGCTGCTGTGTTTGGATTTGGTGGATGCGTGCTTGATTGCAGGAAGCAGGTGGCCTACTTATATAGGCTTATGGCTGACGAGAGTGGAGTGTGAGTGTGTGTGTTGAAGCACCCTGCCTGCCTATGCCATGGAAAAGGGGGAAAACGGGCGGAGACGACGAAACCAGAGGCACCCCCGCCTTCTGTTTCTGCCTGACTGCATCTCCTCCCCCTGGATTCCGAGCTTCTTGTGGGCAGGACACTCGGTTGGCACGTCGTATCGCACCCAAGGTTTTTCGTTCAGTCAGTCAGTTCAGGCACGGGTCCACCTTATCTGCCAATTAAAATATTCTTCTGTTTCCGAGTGCGAGACGATGACAAGTGGGGCCGGGAGCGCTATGCTGGACCCTGTGTCAGTCACCTACTCCCGCTTACTCGACAAATATACGGTACGAACCACCCAGGAAATATCAAAACAATTTTTTTTTAAAAAAAAACTTGAAACTTAGCACACCCATAATGCGTACAAATCATATGCAAATGACAAATGTGAGGTTCATGCGCACTAAAAATAAAAAATTCTTGAATTTCGGAGTACACGTGAACCTAAAATTTATTATTTTCAGTTCCGCAAATATTTTTTTATCATTTTCATATAAATTTTTTCAATCAAATGGGATAAAAGCCCCCTCGGGTCTTAAGGTGAAGCCTATGCTTATATAGAGATAATCAATAAATTAAGGCTACCATAGTTACTATGGCCTCATTTAGTTGGCCACTGAATCGGCGGCGCTGGATTCGGTGCGCTACGGTAGCTACTGTAGCGTTTTGTTTTTATTTAGTAATAATTGTCCAATCGTTGATTAATTAAGCTCAAAACGTTCGTCTCGTAAAGTACAACCAAACTGTGCAATTAGTTTTTGATTTCGTCAACATTTAGTACTCCATACATGTACCACAAATTTGATGTGACAGAGAATCTTTTTTTTTTTTTTACATAGTGTCAAATTCTAGAATTCGGAGCAACTAAACACCCCCTATGTTCCACCGGCAGCCAAGATACTTTCTTGTTGACGTGACAATGACGTCACGTGCCCCCCTATTCTGTGCCATTTACAAAATGGTCCGGGAACTAATAGATTGGGACGAGCCTAGTGAAACTATCGACAGCTCCCCCTCCCCTGTGTGGATTCCTGTGGGCAGTGTCCAGCCTCAGAAAAATTCAAAAATATACGTCCTTTTTTTTGTTGGTCTTTGGAGAGTTTTTAACGTCCGCATCATGCGTGCTTCCCCAAACACGGGACGGGACACCGACGGAGAAGTGACAACATAAACAACGACACCGGCCTGTTTAGGGCCCTGTTTAGATTCCAAAAAATTTTACGGAGTACCCATCACATCGAATCTTGCGACACATACATGAAGTACTAAATGTAGACAAAAAAAAACTAATTGCACAGTTGGGTGAGAAATCGCGAGACGAAACTTTTGAACCTAATTAGTCCATAATTAGACACTAATTACCAAATACAAACGAAAGTGATACCGTAGCTAAAATCCAAAAAATTTTGGATCTAAACGGGGCCTTAGCCTAATAGGCATTGAAGCCCAAAACCCGCTAGTGTCACTGACACAACACCCTTGCACTTATCGCTACGATAAAGCCCAACTCACTGATCAGGGAGGGAGGAGAAGGACACCACTGGCTGCAGCTGCACCTGCACGCCTGCACCTGCACGTTGGGACTGGACTGCTGCCACTTTCCGTCTTGTTTAGTTGGACCCTAAAATCCAAAAAGTTGCTACAGTACCTGTTACATCGAATGTTTACGGCCCGTGCATAGAGCATTAAATGTAGACGAAAAGAAAAACTAATTGCACAGTTTGGTGGGAAATTGCGAGACGAACGTTTTAAGCCTAATTAGTCAATGTTTGGACACTATTTGCCAAATAAAAACGAAGATGCTACAGTAACCCCAAAATCCAAATTTCGCGAACTAAACGAGGGCCGATAGTCTCTTGTCCCGCGCGCTCTGCCTGGTGCAGTGGTGCTCTCCTTCCGCTCTCGCTAGTTGATTGATGGCTTCATCGTCATGAGTCGTGCTTGCCTGATTGGTAAGACGTCTCCGACGACGGCGACACAAAATAAAAGATATATTCGTGTTTGGGTAGCGTTATAGATAAGTGATTTAATATCTGTTTTTGGTCTTCTTCGACTATAAAACTCAAAAGATAATATTTTCTGTAAATAGGTCTCTAAGAGAGATGATACTCAAATTTGGGTTATGCCTCTCCTACCATCTAAAATAGATCTTCCATATAAGTACTTTGTTGGAGGCTATAGAGATTGTTTTAAAGACCCATTTTATGTTTGTGTTCTACAATAGATCTCCTACTGGAGACAGCATAATGCTCTCCTCAAGCCGTCCATCCGTCCAGACGGCGCGCGTTCGGTCAGCCCCCCGCGCTCGCGACGCTTGCCTCTACAACCTTTCTCCAGGGCAAACATTCTCATATTTCTATTTTTCACAAGAAAACGGCTAGAAAACATCACATGTTCAGTGTTCTCCATGGAACAGAGCAAGCCACAGGAGCGGGCTCGCCTGGAGATGCGCCGCAGCAGAGGAGGGGGCTCGCCGTTGCCGTGACCGCAGGAGAGGGGGCTCGCCCGGGCGGCCGCCTGGAGATGCGCTGCCGCGGCCTGGAGCACGTTGGGGCCACGCCATCGGAGCGCGACTGGAGGCTGCTCGTCGGCACGACCGGAGGAGCTCGTCACGGGGCCGCGTTGCGACTCGAGGAGCGAGTCGGAGGCCGCTCCGGCACGCCGCTGGGCAGGGACCACGCCGTTGCCGGGCAGGGTCCGCGCCACCATAGGGAAGGGCAGAGGCCCACGCCGCCGCCGGGATGGAGCTCGAGGAGGAGCGCTCTGCCGCGAGTCTGCGGACAAGAAAGAAGAAAAAAAACAAATCAGGTGGATAATATTTTGCCTCAAAAGTAGATGAAAGCAGGAGGAAAGGTGGGGACCTCACCGTACCTCGGTTGGTGAGCGCTTTGGGTGCGGAGGCCACCAGTCGCGTGTTCGAGCCCAACTCGAAGCATGATTTTCCACCGGGGTTTTCCCTAAAATAGATGTCTACAGCCTCTCTCGCATGGAGCCATAACAGGATTGTGATATACCCATCGTCTACAAAGCCATGAATGGTCACGGTTGCTATCTGTATGTAGTTGTAGATCTAGTAGTGCACAAGTGGTGTGTGTGGTGTGCATACGTAGCATGGGTGTGTGTATCTCTGCATAAACAGATTCTACAGCTGTACTCAATGAGAGGCTTAAAAAAGTAGGAGGAAAGATGATTTTGGATTTATACTACAGTAAAAGTTATTTTTGGGCAAAAGCAGATGTTGCTTTTAGGTCATTTGGTTAAGCTTTTGACTTTTGAAGGCAAAAGTCACATCCAAAAGTCCAACCAAACAAGACTTAAATTTATATAAAAAAAAGTATCCACATTCATATATCCAAATATATTTTGTATGAAAGCATACAACGTGATTAATATTCTAATACTTATTTAGTATCATGAATATTTATATATTTAGTTAAATTTAAGATTGATTTACTCATAAAAAATAAGGTG
The DNA here is from genome assembly GCF_019320115.1 of Miscanthus floridulus. Classification (NCBI taxonomy): domain Eukaryota; kingdom Viridiplantae; phylum Streptophyta; class Magnoliopsida; order Poales; family Poaceae; genus Miscanthus; species Miscanthus floridulus. The sequence continues at coordinate 8,446,791 of NC_089588.1, read as the reverse complement.
TGCATTTATTTTGTGCCAAGGCAGTACATACTTAATTTAACACTTTATATTATCTTCACGGTTTAATAACCTGTGAAACATGTCACACGGGAGTAGAGGAGCAACTTTGGCTCCTAAAATAGGACCTTAACTTGGGATTTAAACGTACAGTATCTTTTATTTTTTAGGGTGCCATTTATTTCCTAGACTGAACTCCAACAATAACTCTCAAATCAAAGCCATGGGAAGTCACGCTGGGGAGAATGAGGCCGCACAAGAAAGGGTCAGGAGAAGCCGAGGAAAGCCGTGTGGATGAGGAGGAGGTCGCACCATGGCAAATTGGCAATCGCGCACAAGGGAGAGGGACGTGCCGAGAATGGTGCCCGCATGGGGGATAGGAGTGCCCGAGGAAGGATGTAGCCACCCATGGGGAGGAGCGAGTTGTGTCGGTTTGTTTAAAAATGGCTAGTCACTAAAAACATTTTTTTAATTCCTGTCATATTTGAATTTTCCATTTACCCAAAAAAATCACATGTCAATTCATTCTTACATACTATTTACAACATAACTTTACAGTTGCTTCTTATTTTTAATGTCACTTGACGGCAGCTATAGCAGTTGATGGTCACAATTGGATGTATCCACTCGCTTAGGGTTTCATAGCTTCAGAAACAACAGACAACTGGACTTGGTTCATGGAACAATTAAAAAAGGATATAGGTGATCCTTCACTCCTTGCTGTTTGTTCTGATGCTTGCAAGGGCTTGGAGAATGCAGTAAAGAATGTATTCCCAAATGCGGAGCAAAGAGAATGCTTTTATCAAGAAATGGAAAGGGAAAGAAGATGATCAGAAGACCTATGACTTGCAAAAAATGCGGAGAAAAAGATCACAGGCAAGCTGGTGCCAAGTGCCCACTAAATGGGACAGCAAAAAAGAGGTAAGAATTGATTTTCTTTATGAAGAAACTTGAATGAAAATATCAATATTAGTTTATTTGATTACTTGTAGGAAGCGTAGACAACCTAGGAAGAATGTTACAAAAGCTGCGCTAGCAGAACCTAGCACCCCACGGAGGCCGACTAGAGAAGAAATCATACGGGATAGTTCAGGAAGGGTCACCAGAAGGTAAGGAATATTAACACATTTACTGTACATTGATTTTTTCATACATATAATTGTCATATCGTATTTATGTGTAGCAAGCTTGCGATGTAATTAGGAGAGGGCACATCTTCACAAACCGACACCACTAGTCCCGTGAGGATGCCTACCGCGACAGCACCAAAAAAGATGACTCCAAAGAGAAAGCTACACATTGGATGAATTATTTTAGTTGTGATGAGATGTAAACTCATGCTTTATTTCATATGACTTGGATCTCATTTGAAACTAAATTATGGTCTTTCGAGATGAACTTATTTATGCTAGAATCATGGTTTTATGAGATGAACTCGTTTATGCTAAATTCATGGTTTTATCTGTTACGTGTAATTGTGTATGGATCATCTTTGATAATTTATATTACATATTAAACTATACATGGCGGCCAGTGTGGCAGAACCGCCTAATCTAATGCCTCCCAGGAGTGCTCATCTTCCATTAAACACTAAGCACTCAAGGGAGAACACTAAATTACTCGGTTCCGTCGGGCACACCCCAGGGGAGAACCCGAAAGTCCACATTTTTGCCACCAGGATCACAAACGAGAGAATAAAGCTTACATCATTCTTCACCATTTCTTACATCACTTTTAATACAACATCAGAGTATAATATTTTTTATTATAATAGCGGAATGTAATCATATTATCAGAGTTATAAACAATTTAATTGAACAGCGAAATCTAAACATGTGAACAGAGTTACAGCGGAAATAAACATCTATTAATGACATGATAAAGTATTGATATATAAACTATGACAACAGGTTATAAAACTTTCATTTATAAAAGTATTTGGTGAGAGTTATAAATAACAACTATGATCGCAGCGTAAAGGAATCCTCGCTGAGCCCACCAGGAGGAGTCCACACACAAGAGTCAGCTCTAGCATCCACCTATCCCCTGCAACAGGGGGAATAAAACCCTGAGTACTCAATTGTACTCAGCAAGACTTACCCGACAGGAGGAAAGAAAAGACTCCAAGGATATGCAAGGCTATCTGGCTTGTGGGTTTATTGCATTTGCAGGAAGCATTACTAAGCGTGCGTCCTTATATTCAATTTTTATTAATAGTCGCATTGGTTCATTGATTAACCATTCTATGTAAGCACCTGCACTACTTTCAAGCAGGTGGTAAGCAATCAGATTTCTTTTTTCCTTCCATCTTTTATCTTTCAGTTCTTACTACGATGCTAAACCGTAGACAAGCCGTACCGGATTTCTCGGCGATTCGCGAATCAATGCCCCCAGCTGGGTACCCCGAAAACACACGCCCCGCTTGTACTCAAGGCACAAGCAGGACCAACCCACTACCCTCCTATCCCAGGTGTCTAGGTCCCCATCCAAACTAGGACTCCAAGCCCCCGCCCCTGAGTCTCGGACTCAGGGCGGTGCAAGGACCTCCTCCACCAAAAACAAACCCTGACAATCAGTCTGGAAAGAGCTGGATCCGCAACAAGAGAGCAATAAGTCTTCTAAGCGCCCATACCTAAGTATGTGCTCGGGATAATAAGTCTGTGACTTGCCTAGAGTCTTATGCAACGATCGGTCCTAAACCGACACAGACAGGGAAAGCAGTGTAACCAAGCCATGCCCCACGTCCATGGCGACACAACCTCTTACACCCACCAATACCTAAACTATATCCCTACCCGGTCACATTTTCCTTTCCACCATTTTTATATTTTCCAAGTGATAATAATCCAGTAATATATTTCCTATCTCTCACGAGTGACAGGCAATCACTCGACATCTACCGGAGTCCTGAAGCATAGCAATCTACATGATCCTGTTATACTAGTAAGACTCATAGGATAAAGATATATATGCAAGTGGGTTTCATTCAACTCCTTAAAACTTAATGCACAAATATAATTTAAATTGCAAAAAAGTAGGGGTTATGCACCGGGGCTTGCCTGGGTAAGATATATATTAAAAGTTAGTATCTGCATTTTAGATCATCCACCATCAACTGGATAGAAAACCCATGCATCATCTCTTGGAGAAAATACCATTACACCATCTTCGAATTCCCAATCATCCTTCAATTGATCCGTTGATCCATCATCGTACCTATATGATATGCAATGCGATGCAATGCAAAGACACAATTAATCGACTGCAATCGTGACTCGTAAAATACGATTTACGCCTCTCAAGTTAACGGGCTAGTTCTCACGACGACCGTACTTACGCTACATATCCAAGTTGTTTCTTTATTTCATTCTATCCATTTAATCTTTATTCGGAATAGGGCATCGTTATCTATTTAGCAAACTAATTATTCTGGAACTACAAAAATTACAGTGAGCAGCTAATAGTATTAGTAATTTGCTATAAAATTTTTAGAGCTAACACTATTACCGATTTATTACGGAGATTCCTACAAGTTCTCCTTTTAACAATATTAAGCATTTTAAAATAATTAGAGCAACCCTAAAAACATACCGAGCCTATGTGAACAAAATACACTACTAGGTAGATCATGATTTTAGGAGACTAACAAAATTGGTTTGGCATTTTTATGATTTTTCTACACTTTATTTTCAATTTCTGAAAGGCATTGAATTAATAAAACTAAAACAACGCACAAGATAAGACCTGGGCGGCCAACTCGGCCCGTAGGTGTGCGGTGGCCCAGCAGCTAGGTAGCCCAGCCGGCACCAGTCCGGACCAGGCGGACGACGCGCAGCGGCCCAGCGCGAGTGGCACCAGGCCAACCCAAGCGGTGACGCACAGTGCAGCGGATGCGCGGCCCAGGCGGGGCGCCGAGCAGGCCGACCTAGGCGCGCGGCGCTGTGAGCCCAGGCGGGGCGCAAGACCGACGGCCCAGCAACCAAGGCGGACGGCCCAGCAACCAAGAGGGCGCGGCCCAAGCGCATAGCGTCGACGGCAATCTTACGAAATGGCCCTAGGACTACCTTCAATTTACCCCGCAGGACATTGAAATTATTCCGATGAGTCACGTATCTCGTAATAACCACCCTATACAATATTTCACTTGGACTCATACCCTTATCTACGTCTTCTTCACACGGCGGAGCAGAGGAGGTCCGGCCGAGCGCTGCAGGACGTCTCCCCGGCGGCATCGGCGGGCGTGCAGGACCAGGGCACGGGCGGTCACGGTTCGACCGACGCTCCAGCACGGCGCGCCGAGGGTAGCAGGTGCTGCGGAGAGGCGCTGTGGCCGTCACGGCCACAGGTGCAGCGGTCGCGAAGCTCGGCGTGATGGCACATGCGCGTGCGAGGTCAGCAGGGGCTCAGGAGGAGCCGCAGGGTGCGAGGCATGATAGTGGCAAGGGAGGGCAGCACAGTGGCTGTGGTCCAGCACAGAATGGATGGGCGGCGCTCGCGCACAGGTCCGGCACGGTGGCAGCGCGTGCTGTGGGCAGCAGACCAGCGCAGGCCAGGGCTTGCTCGTGGGGAAGGTGCGGGCCAGCGCGGAGCTGAGACGGTGAAGCAGCGTAGTGAGACCGCAAAGTCACACGCACAGGCATGTGAGGGCAAATGGTGATGTGGAGCTACGTCCGGGGCGAAGTGGAGCTGCATAGATAGGACTCGCGCTCGCGGGAGGCAGGGCGTCGGCGGTGAGTCTCCGTGGAACAGCAGCGTGCGGAGGAGGTGTGGGGCTGCGGTGGTGCAGCATGCCAGGCAAGAGCACAGATGCCAAAGTGCCGAGCGCCGTGGTAGACGAGGAAAAGAAAGAGGGGCCTGCTGTTGCCCGAAGGCTTGATGGTGCTACAGTATAGAAAAGGAAGAGGCAAGGGGACAGAGCGAGCAACGACAGGACAACGGAGCGACTAACGGACAGGAGTTGGGGCCAGCCACAAAAATAGACAAGGAAGGGGACAACAGCACGAGGGTTGGCCAACTTCCACCAATGAGCAGTGCAGAGATAAGGAAGTGGCAGACAAATAGAGATAGTAGCAGCAAGCGTAGCCAAGGTCTGGAAGGACGAGAGCGGGGCCGACGAGGAAACAAACGCACGCTGGTGACTGGCCAAGGTGCGCAGGGCAGTGCCAGCGAGGGCAGCACGTCAAGGTGTGCTAGCACGGTAGCACAAGCAGAGGCAGCAGAGTGATGCGACGACACTGACATTTGGACGGTGGCGCTTAGCGGGGATGATGCGAGCAGCAGGACAAGCAAGGCAGTACACGGTAATAGCAGCTCGACCAACTTTCATCCATCAGCGCACGTGTCGTACCGATGAGTTAGGTGGGGTGGGTGGCCAGCGGCACTCGTTATTAATTCAGCTCTCTAACATTCATTTACCAAGCCGACTATTTATATTTCCAAACACGGCTAAAACACTAAAGTTTGTTACTCGATATTTTAACTACAACCAAAATCATACTTCGAATTTTACTTAAGTACTATATACCAGTCATATCATATTTTTGTTTATAAAAATTGTTTTCATGTTCAATCCCACAGAACAAGCCATTCACCATTTACTTGCTAGACTTGTTATCGGACATTCCTAAATATTTCTACGCACTGCGTAATTGATCTTGAGCGTTTATTTGAGTCCACGAAACTAAATCACATAGGATTCACTCATCGCCCCAAGTACGTTTTAATTAAAAACCCGAGAAATTCGTTACGAAAATTTTCTTAGGCCTAAATCGCAGTGCTAAATAAGATCGTAACACCGGGGTGTTACAATCAACCCCCCTTAAAAAGAATCTCGTCTCGAGATTCGAAGCAAGACCAAAGGAGGGGAAACGTGATTACATTCCGTAGATCAGGGATTACACGAAAGATTATACGACTTCGAATACTAAGCCACACGGGGACCTAGGGATACATGGTTAAAAGCAACCTGCTACAACCGAGACTTACTCCAGAAGTCAAGATAGACGAGGACAATGGAGAAACAACAAGAAGATGATTATCCAAAACATGGCGTAGCACCAACAGATCTAGAAACAGTCGACTGAGAAGTAAAACATCATGAACCCTAAGATTGACTACCCAAAAGGGAACTTGAACTTCTTTGATGAACTGGATCCTTTCTTCTCCTTAGATTACACCATCACCTCAGACTGACGAACCTAGCTTCACAATATCGACTGGATCTCGTACCTCTGCTCCAAATGTGTGGGAATGGGATGAAGAAGAAGAGCAAGGACCAAGGGAATTTTTTAGAGGCGAATGGAGGTGGGGCGCAACACATCAGAAGTGGAGGTAGAGTGGATGGAATACACAGATGGTTCATGCTGTGAAGATAAGATCAGACATGGTGCACTTCTTGCATGAGCGGCAGAGGGGGAAATAAAGGAGAGGAGAGGGGGACGGGTCTGCTCGACGAGGTAGGCGTGCGGGCGACCATGTTCACAAAAGAAGAAAGGAGGGAGGGGAAAGGGGGGTTTGGTACGGGGATGAGGTGCGAGAGTCGAGAGCCAACCGGATACTAGGAAAAAGAAAAGGTGCACAGTGCACAAGGACGGCGAGTGCGGCATGATGCCGCGGCCACACGAAAACAGGGAGCTAGGAGCCCGATACAGACAACGTTCGTAGGGCACGCAGTGAAATGACCCAGCATGTGTAGCGCGGTCAACTAAACATAGGCTTGAGACATGACATCCACTTAGACTTTTCTATTACTCCCGACTACCCGAGGCTAACTTTCCTTACTACTCTTCTTTTTCTTTCCTTTACTCGACCACACCCGTCTTTCAAGTAGACTGAGACCATGTCATACTTTCTTCCTCCAAAACCACCTCCTCTTGCTTACCTTGCAAGAACACTATCTCACCAACCCGTTGTGGATTTCCCATTTGAACACCTGGACATTTTCAAGGAGAAAATTTTGTAGGAAAAGTAGTATGGCAGTGGAACTTGGTAAAGGTACTTGGTCAACAACCTTGATACCAGCGCATGCCGAGCAACACCACCATGTGGCAGCTGTTCCACAGGGAGCCCTCGGTTTTGCCGCGACACCATAAGCTATTAACCAGGCAACTACTACCAATTTACACGCCATGAAGGCGGTGGGATCATAGACCACATAGTAAGAGGGGTATTGCAAGGAAAAATTCAAACACAAAGGTTCCCTTCACAACAAGGGACAAGGAATTCAAATCCAACGATGAATTTGTTTTAAAGAGATTCAAGTGTTCTACTGGGACATCCACACTTAGTCGATACAACATCCAATGTTCTCTAATCACGACAGGTTTGCTGATATCTGAATGGCAACTTCTCTTGTATCCCACTTAACATCGCCTTGAAAACTTGGAGCACGTCTAACAAGACTTAAAGTAGATGGACGCAATAAACACAGCGAAATAACAAAATGCATATTCCAAGTGGTCTTATACGGGTATAAGGTACAGGCATTCAGGCTCCCATTCATGACACAGCATTCACCTTCCCTACTGGTGGACGATCTCAACAACCACGGACGAACAACAACGGCAAGCATACAATGCCGGAGGACAGTGATGAAAAACACTACTACTACGGGTACAACATCCCAAGGCAACTAATCTACATCTTCTTGTGGCAATGGCTGAGTGAGAGGAATCAAGGGCTCAACTTCTGACACTTCCAAGGGTGGAGGTGCTGGCGGTGCTGCAACGCTAGTTCTTCTTCTTTCTAGCGGGTGAATAGGGATTCCTTCCAAGATCGAAACATCTTGCCTTTCAGCAGCCAGCGTCCTCTGCTTGGCCTTGGTGACAAGATAGGCCTCACGCAGCTGATGAACATGTCGGTCTTCAGCTTCCTTCAGAGCTTCCGATATGATAGTCTCCTGGCTCTCAGCAGCTGCAGCACTGGCATGCGCTTCAGTGAGCTGCACCTCGAGCATCTGGGTGAAGATCTCGGCTTCCTTAGCCCGACGAAGGCAGCTCCTTAGTTCCAAGGCTTGTCGGTCGTACTGCTCATCCAGAGCAAGCAGGTACGTGGTCAAGTGCACCATGGTTGGACTGTCTTCTTACGCATCTCGTCCTTGCAAAGCCTCCATGCGAGCCTTCCATGCCCGCCGATTCTTATCCAAGGGTGGAAAGAACCTCATGGGGATACGAGCAATGGGCTCCTTATAGATCTGGCAGAGGTACTGCAAGGCTTTGCGGGCCACAACTTGGTAGGTATCGATGAGGCTAAACCCAATTGTGGTCACACTCTAGGCTTTAGTGAGGTTGGGGAACTCCTCACTCTTCGGGATGTACACGGTAACCTCACACCGCTCGGTACCATGCTCCTCATACTCACGACCCTCATACTCGGGACGATCTTTGACTTCGAGCTTTTGCAGGGTGGCATGTAGGATTCTGGGAAAACCCTCAACATTAAGGCAGTAACTACTAACCCAGGCTCCTGCCATTCCTGAAGGTGGTGGTGAGGAAGGCTAAGCAAAAAGCTGGCTCAAGGAAAAGCTAAGCGAGCTAAAGTGCGCCGAGTAGTGGTGCTAATGACTAAGTTAGGCTCTGCTTATAAAGATGGAGCATTCAGTGGTCTGGCACGGTCCACCAAGGTTCCTGCGTGGGGTCACTATGAAGAGACGAGGCGAGCGATGTGCGATGCCATTACTGACTAGTATGACTGTAGGGTAATGGTCCGACATGAGCGTAGAAAAGGGGTACGAAGAGACGTGGGTCACGACCGACATGAACCATGGTGAACGTGGAGCACGAAGCCACAGTGTAGACCTAACTATGGAACAGGAATGAGTCAGTTGTGCATGAGATGACACACGTGACACCTAGGGATGGCATATCTACCAGCAATACGAGCGCTACAGTGCACAAACAGGATATGCATGAATGCATGTCCTATACGTCCTTTCACTATTGCCCGCATATAGGGCAACCATTCTTAGATTTTTGACACATTGTTCTCTCCCTGTAACTAGTCGATACTATCGGACTATGCTCGAGTCAGTGTACCTGCAGAAAACTTGATTAAACCTACCTAAGTCAGCAGAGTGCCATCTATCCTTCATACATAACCATAGTAATAGGGCTACTTATGTAACTTCGCATACAAACATCCTAACCTTTTGAAAAGAATTTGTTGTCAAATTTTAGTTTAGAAAAGGTTTTCGAAGCCTTATTTTCTCATTTACGCTCTGATACCACCTGTACCAGAACCATCTAATCTAAGCCTCCTAGGAGTGCTCGTCTTCCATTAGACACTAAGCACTCAAGGGAGAACACTAAATTACTCGGTTCCGTCGGGCACACCTCAGGGGAGAACCTGAAAGTCCATATTTTTGCCACCAGGATCACAAACGAGAGAATAAAGCTTACATCATTCTTTACCATTTCTTACATCACTTTTAATACAGCATTAGAGTATAATATTTATGATTATAACAGCGAAATGTAATCATATTATCAGAGTTATAAATAATTTAATTGAACAGCGGAATCTAAACATGTGAACAGAGTTATAGCGGAAATAAACATCTATTAATGACATGATGAAGTATTGATATATAAACTATGACAACAGGTTATGAAACTTTCATTTATAAAAGTATTTGGTGAGAGTTATAAATAACAACTACGATCGCAGCGTAAAGGAATCCTCGCTGAGCCCACCAGGAGGAGTCCACACATAAGAGTCAGCTCTAGAATCCACCTGTCATCTGCAACAGAGGGAATAAAACCCTAAGTACTCAATTGTACTCAGCAAGACTTACCCGACAGGAGGAAAGAAAAGACTCCAAGGATATGCAAGGCTATCTGGCTTGTGGGTTTATTGCATTTGCAGGAAGCATTACTAAGCGTGCGTCCTTATATTCGATTTTTATTAATAGCCGCATTGGTTCATTAACTAACCATTCTATGTAAGCACCTGCACTACTTTCAAGCAGGTGGTAAGCAATCAGATTGCTTTTTTCCTTTCATCTTTCATCTTTCAGTTCTTACTACAATGCTAAACCACAAACAAGCCGTACCGGATTTCCCGATGATTTGTGAATCAATGCCCTCAGCTGGGTACCCCAAAAACACAAGCTCCACTTGTACCCAAGGCACAAGCAGGACCAACCCACTACCCTCCTGTCCTAGGTGTCTAGGTCCCTATCCAAACTGGGACTCCAAGCCCTCGCCCCTGAGTCCCGGACTCAGGGCGGTGTAAGGACCTCCTCCACCAAAAACAAACCCTGACAGTCGGTCTAGAAAGAGCCGGATCTACGACAAGAGAGCAACAAGTCTTCCAAGCGCCCATACCCAAGTATGTGCTCGGGATAATAAGTCTGTGACTTGCCTAGAGTCTTATGCAACGATCGGTCCTTAACCGACACAGACAGGGAAAACATTGTAACTAAGCCATGTCCCGCATCCACGGCGACACAACCTTTTACACCCACCAATACCCAAACCATATCCCTGCCCGGTCACCATTTTCCTTTCCACCATTTTTATATTTTCCAAGTGATAATAATCTAGTAATATATTTCCTATCTCTCGCGAGTGACAGGCAATCACCCGACTTCTACCGGAGTCCTAAAGCATAGCAATCTACACGATCCTGTCATACTAGTAAGACTCATAGGATAAAGATATATATGCAAGTGGGTTTCATTCAACTCCTTAAAACTTAATGCATAAATATAATTTAAATTGTAGAAAAATAGGGGTTATGCACCGAGGCTTGCCTGGGTAAGATATATATTAAAAGTTAATATCTGCATCTTTAGATCATCCACCATCAACTGGATAGAAAGCCCATGCATCATATCCTAGAGAGAATACCATTACACCATCTTCGAATTCCCAATCATCCTTCAATTGATCCGTTGATCCATCATCGTACCTATATGATATGCAATGCGATGCAATGCAAAGACACAATTAATCGACTGCAATCGTGACTCGTGAAAGGATCAAGATGCCCAAGAGGGGGGGGGGTGAATTGGGCTAATTCTAAATTTTCTTTCAATAATCAAATCCTACGGATAGCCCAATTAACCCCTTGTGCCTAGAGAAGTGTTTCTATCAAATTTACGCACAATAGACTTGCAACCTATGTTCCAAACTTACTTTAGCATAGCAATTCTACGAATGTAAAGACAAGTATTGAATTGCTCAAAGTAAATACTCAAAGTAAATACTCAAAGTAAATGCTCAAAGTAAATGGAGAGAGGAACGCGGTGATGTTTTGCCGAGGTATCGAAGAGTCGCCACTCTCCACTAGTCCTCGTTGGAGCACCCGCGCAAGGGTGTAGCTCCCCCTTGATCCACGCAAGGATCAAGTGCTCTCTACGGGTTGATTCTTCGACACTTCGTCGTGGCGAATCACCCAAAGCCGCTCACAACTTGAGTTGGGTCACCCACAAGCTCCGCCGGGTGATCACCAAGCTCCCAATCACCACCAAGCCGTCTAGGTGATGGCGATCACCAAGAGTAACAAGCACGAACTCTCACTTGACCACGCGAAGCCTAATGAGAAGATGGATGCACACTTGTCTACTCTTGATTCACTAATGAGGTTTCACTCTTGGATTCTCAAATCACAAACACCTCACTAGGACCTTGCTCTTCTTGGCACTCACAAACGTGTTTCTCAGCTGTTGGAATGAGCAAAAGTAACTCCACACACGAGTGGAGCTTCTATTTATAAGGCAGCCTGAAAAATGAACCGTTATGAGCTTCTGCGGGATGACCGGACGCTCCGATTGTTTTGACCGGACGCTCCGGTCAGTTCAACCCGCGCAACAGTTTTCAAGTGACGACCGGACGCTGTCAGGGTCCGGTCAGAACTGACCGGACGTGTCCGGTCGCTCTTGGATGCTTACTATAATCGACCGGACGCTGGATACTCAGGGTCCGATCACCACTGACCGGACGCGTCCGGTCACACTTTCTCAAGTCTGGACCCTTACTGGAGTCGACTGGACGCTGGCCCTCAGCGTCCGGTCACATTGACCTTCCAACGTCCGGTCACACCAGACTTGTTCTCCTCGGTCAAATGAACTGACCGGACCCTACGGCCAGCGTCCGGTCGCATCGGAGCCAGCGTCCGGTCAGTATTTGACCCTCCATTCACTTCCAACTCTCGATCATATGTGAATAAAGTTTGCTCCAAAGGATCTTAGGCATTCATAGGAGCTACCTAGAGCTAGTTTTAACAAGTGTGCACCACACCTAACTCACTAGACTCAACTAGGTCAAGCTACCCATCCATACCCCCCTTAATAGTACGGCCAAAGGAAAAAACAAAGTCCTAAACTACTCTAAGTGTCTCTCCAACTTCAATCGACACTTAGAACTAGTCATCCTTAACCTTGTCGTCAATCCTTTGAAAACCGAAATGATTTCCATCGTAGGGGCATGATAACCTCGATTGCCCAATCGATCTCCATTACCGTGACCTAACTTTATTTGCCTCTGCAAAACACACGTTAGTCATAGTAATCTTGTATTGTCATTAATCATCGAAATCCAACTAGGGGCCTAGATGCTTTCAATCTCCCCCTTTTTGGTGATTGATGACAATACCACCTCGAGTATGTGAAAGAGTGAGGTTTTTGACGGACTTGGTTCATATAAGCTTTTGTCGATAAGAACAAAGGTGTTAGTCAAGCTTATATGACCCAAGCCAACACAATGTACTCAAAGGATATTAATTAAGCATGAGTACAAATAACAAAGCTCATTTGCTTCAAAGTTTAAACGTGGAAGCAAAAGCAAATGAGCATAACACAAGTGATATGACATTTAAATAATGCAAAGTAGAAAGCACACATGTCATATTTCATAATCACATAGATAGCACTACCACATATATATAATAGTATGCATGTCAGTAAACACACGAATGCATAAGTAATAATGTATCACACAAATAAAAACTCCAAATGTATATAATAAGCTAATACTAGATAACTAGCTCCCCCTGAGACTACATACTCGAACACCCTCTCCCCCTTTGGCGTCAAACACCAAAACCTAGGGGTCGGTCGGCGGGGCAGCAGCGGACGAGCCAGGCGCTGAAGAACGTGGGGCAAGCTGGAACTAGGCACCATCATCATCTAACCCTGAGCTCTGAACTGACTGACCCTCTATGGCAGGAAGTGTCGCTGATGCGGTCTAGGTCTGAGCTAGGGCTGGTGCTTCCTGTGAAGCTGCTAGTATGTCTGTCGTAGGATCTGACGAGGCGACAGACGAGGGGAGCCTCTGAGTAGTCACAGCGACTGGGGCTGCTGTAGACGGACCAGCAGTATGCATATGAGGCGGAGTAGGCATGCCGGTCAACTCGCTGAAGGATGCTCCAAGACTCCTGGAGACTGACATGTCAGGCACGAATAGCGAGGAGGACTGCTCTGGTATGAAGCCCGTCTGAAGTGGAGTGAACTATGGGGCTACCACAGGTGAGGCCAACCACTGGGACACCTGTACAAGAGGTGAAGCAAACTGAGCTGGAGGCTGTCCCTGACCCTGAAGCCCGCTGGGCTGTATAGCTGGAGTCGTCATGGTGGAAGCAGGCTGAGCAAGCCGGGGCGAAGTCTGTGGCTGTGGGGCCCCAAGAGCTGTCACTACGTGCTGCATGAAACCTATAAGCTGCTGCTGCAAGAGTATCTGCTGCTGATGCATCTACTGCTGCTGCTGCATGGCCTGCTACTGCCTCTAGAACTTGTCTTGTCGAGTCTGAAACTGGGCAAAAGTAGCAGCTATCTCCTGTGCCTGTCTATCCTGGGTCTGCTGCATCTGCTCAAGAATAGCAATGAGAGCGGGGTCTGTCTGCGGAGCAGGTGGAGCAAAACTAGAGCTACCGGCCTCTGCATCGTGTCTGTGTGGAGGCATCTGAGGAATAGGCAGGTAGTCATCGTCAGAACTGTCACTGTACTCGCTCACCTCCTGCTGTGCCTCTAGCTCCTCCTCCTCAGTGGCTGCAATCCCTCTGATGATCTCATCCTACTGAGCTGCGGACTCTGGCACGTCGGGACGACGGCTAGGCTATCTGGGTGCCTGAGGAGTGGTGTGTCTGATCCTCTATGACAGGTTGTAAGCTGGGAACTCTGTGGTGGCACCTGTATACTCATCCATCATACCAGGGGGCTTATCAAGCACTACTCTGCGGATAAGAAACATGATCCAGTGAGCATAGGGAAGCTGCCTGCGACCCTTGAATCCCTCAGCTATAGTATCCTCCATCTCTGAAAGAAGGAGGTCCCAGATATCAAATACTGTCTGCTGCATCAGGGCATTAAGAAGCTAGAGCTATAAGCGAGTCAAGCCCTCTCTATATCCCAACCTGGGAAGCAGTGTCGTCCTGATAATGGCCTCTAGCACTCTCGCTGTAGGAGTCAAGTCACTAGGGTTCCTGCTCGACCCCTCTCCAAAAGGCTCCTTGAAGCAATGTCGCACTAAATCTGTAGGAGGCACCAACCCTCCATGAGGACGCCTAGGAGGCTCCTGCTGTCCATAACAGACCTCATGCATCTTGACAGGCTGCTCCTATAGCCTCAGTATCTCTCTGACCCTACCACTCGTCACTCTATAGTCTTTGCCTCTAAAAGTAAAGTGAATAAATCTGTAATGTGGATCGATGAAGAGTGAAGCATAAAACTACCGGACCCAAGATGGTACATATATCCCCGTCCGTCCAATCAAATCTATCAGTCCTGGCAAATATGATAAGTAAGGCCGAATGTGCTCTCCGGCTGCTGCCACAATAGACTCTATCTGACAGACTCTCTGAGATCTGAACACTGCCCCACTGTTGAGATAAGCATTGTAGAAATCCGCCTGCAATGGCATGTAGAAACCCTCAGCTGCTCTCTCATCCCTCCTCGGAGGAAACCAAACCTCAAACTCAACAAAACGCAGCTGCTGAACCTGCCTGGCTGTGGCGGCCCTCAAGTCAAGGTGTACCACTGGAGGTGGACCCTGTGGTCTAGGTGGAGGACGTGATCCCCTCCGCTGTGTCGGCGGCCTCGGCGAGACTGGTACATGGGTCCGTCCAGAGCGGCAAAGCTGGGGTGCCGGCTCTGTCTCCTTGGCCTGCTGAGTCTGCTGGGCCTACTCGCCCTCCTGAGTCTGCTGAACTGGCTCAGGCTTTGCTGGTGGGGGCTGCTGCTGTGCTGACAGACCCACCTCAATGGCAACCCGTCGTCCTGCAAACGTGGCAGTCCCAGCTGGACTACTGTGACGACGCTCAACCTCCTCAATCACAGCTCTGACTGCTGGTGAAACCGGCTGATCTGTAATGACAATTCCGCTGCGGGCACCACCTCTCTCGGCACGCTCTGCGGCCTCTGCAACAGCTGCTGCTCTCGCTGTCTCTACGTCGGGGTACTTCCGCTTCTTGGATGTCACCTGCTTGGTTGACTTGCCCTTCGATCCTGCTGGCTGGCGAGGCGGGGGCCTCCGATCATCATCACCAGGGCCACCACCAACGTTTTTGGTGCGAGCCATCTGAACTGACAAGATGATGAACTGCCGCTGATGAAGATCAACTATCAAACTGCCGCTTTCAAGGCTTGGCCTCGATCCTTACTTGCGAGCTTAGCTCCGAGTTGACTGCCAACTGCCAGAAGAACCACAACGGAACCGACTCGCTGCATGATAGAATAGATGGATATACAAATAAATATCATATGTCTAATAGATGCGAAAACCTAATAGAGAAAGCAATGTAGATGCGAACTTGAATCGAATGGCTTTCTACCTGACGAACAGCGATCCGAGAAAAGAAAAGGTGACACGTGGGGGAATCCTCGGAACCGGCTGGGGCTAGGGTTACAAGGAGCAGTGAAGAACTGGTGGCCCTAGAATTTTAGAAATCAGCGCATTGTATTGCAATTTGATCTAAGCAAATTGAAATTGAAACAATGGGCTAGCCTTATCGAGAGGAGATGGGGCTAGGGCACACGGTGCTTCACGGTGACGAGAGGGCCAGTCGAACATGGTGGCACGGTGGCACGCGGGGAGTCACGGCGGCGCGGCGAGCTCTGGTGGCGCGCGGCTGGCGAGGATGCCGGGCGAGCACGGGCAAGGGAGGCATGGTCTGTGCTGGCGTGGTGGCGCTGGCGCGGTACGGCGGCGCGCGGCTGGCGAGGGGGCCGAGCACGGTGGCGTGCGTGGCCGGGGCACGGAGCACGGCTTCGGCGGCGAGTTGGCGGCGGCGCAGGCTAGGGCTCGGGCGAGTTAGGTCAAGGAGAAAGAAAACAAAGGCACGGTTATATGAGGATCCCGAACGTGACAGAGAAGGAAACGGAAAAGAGACTTAAATCGCGCGAGATCGACTGACCGGATGCTCCGGTGGTAGCGACCGGACGCTACCACCCAGCGTCCGGTCGATTCCAGAGAGGTCCAATTCCTCTGGAATCGGGACCGGACGCGTCCGGTGGTCCATGACCAGACGCAGGCAGGGTCCGGTCAGTACTGCCTTTCCTTCCTTCGATCGACCGGACGCTGAAGGTCCACTTGACCGGACGCAAAGACGCAGCGTCCGGTCACTCCTTCGACAGCAGTTCACCTCCTGTGAACTGACCAGACGCTGGACAGCAGCGTCCGGTGTAGCGTCCGGTGCACATTTTCTAGCAAATCTTCAACCTTCCTTCGCGCTGCCCGTTCCCAATCAAGTCCCAACTTGAATAAGATCCAAATAAACACCAATTGGGACTGATGTGAGTGACCTCTCTCAAACCCTCATATTTTTCAAAATATTTTGCCTTAGGCTATAATTCTTTTTTTTTAAAATAGGCAACAAGAGGGCAAATGGAACAAAACGACAAAACAACATTCATGCATATGCAATACTTGTAAGTAAATCTAGTTGCTTGTCAAGTTTGATCCAAGGTTAAGCTTCTTCACACGCTTTTCGGCGGTTATCTTAACCATGTTAGACAAGCCCTATATGCATTGCCACAAATTAAACATGTTGTATATTACAATGAATGCAAGGGACAACACAAGCTCAATTTTTAGTGAAGTTACTAAAATCAAGTACATTAAGCTCATTCCGAAATCTACAAAATGTAGCCTCATCTAGCGGTTTAGTGAAGATATCCGCTAATTGATCTTCGGATCTTACACCTTCTAGTGATATATCATTTTTAGCCACATGATCTCTTAGAAAGTGATGGCGGATATCTATATGCTTGGTGCGAGAGTGTTGAACCGAATTATTTGTAAGTTTTACCGCACTTTCATTGTCGCACAAAAGAGGCACTTTCTCTAGAACTACTCCATAGTCTAGCAAAGTTTGTTTCATGTATAATATTTGTGCACAACAAGCACCCACGGCAATGTATTCCGCTTCGGCGGTGGACAAAGCCACACTATTTTGTTTCTTGGAGGACCAAGACACAAGTGATCTACCAAGCAAATGGCACCCTCCGGATGTGCTCTTTCTATCAACTTTGCATCTGGCGTAATCCGAATCGGAATAGCCAATTAATTCAAATAAAGCTCCTTTGGGATACCAAAGGCCAATGCTTGGTGTGTGCTTAAGATACCTAAGGATTCTTTTTACGGCAATTAAATGTGTTTCCTTAGGACTAGCTTGAAATCTAGCACACATACACACACTAAACATGATGTCGGGCCTAGATGTGGTTAAATATAATAAGCTACCAATCATAGAATGGTAGAGAGTTTGATCAACCGAGTTACCTTCCTCATCTAGGTCGAGATGTCCATTGGTAGGCATTGGTGTCTTGATTGGCTTACATTCATCCATCTTGAATCTCTTAAGAAGATCTTTTGTGTATTTCTCTTGAGAGATGAAGATGCCTTCTTTCATTTGCTTGACTTGAAAACCAAGAAAGAATGTAAGCTCACCAATCATTGACATCTCGAACTCCTTCGACAACAATTCACCAAATTCTTTGCATGAATCTTCATTTGATGATCCAAAGATGATATCATCAACATATACTTGACAAATGAAGATGTGCCCATCAAGCTTCTTGGTGAATAGTGTGGTGTCGACCTTCCCAATGGTGAAGCCCTTCTCAATGAGGAAGTCCCGAAGGCGCTCATACCAAGCTCTTGGGGCTTGCTTAAGCCCATATAGTGCCTTGGACAACCTATAAACATGATTAGGATATCTAGGGTCTTCAAACCCGGGAGGTTGATCAACATAGACTAGCTCATTAATAAAGCCATTTAAAAATGCACTTTTTACATCCATTTGATATAGTTTCATTTCATGATGTGATGCATATGCAAGAAGGATACGGATGGCTTCTAATCTTGCAACTGGTGCAAAGGTCTCTCCAAAATCCAAACCTTCAACTTGAGAGAACCCCTTTGCAACTAGTCTTGCCTTGTTCCTCACAACAACACCTTGATCATCTTGCTTGTTGTGGAACACCCACTTCGTTCCAATGACTCTTGCGCCTTTTGGTCGCTCTTCAAGAGTCCAAACTTCATTGCGAGTGAAGTTGTTCAACTCTTCATGCATGGCATTGATCCAATCCGGATCTTTAAGAGCTTCTTCTACCTTGGTAGGCTCATAGTAAGAGACAAAAGAGTGATGAGCAATAAATGATGTAAGTTTTTGAGATCGAGTCATTACACCCTTTGATGGACTCCCTATGATGAGATCTTGTGGATGATCTTGTAGGAGAGGTGTCTTTCTTCTATTGACCACTTGAGGAGGAGGTTGTGGAGCATCAACATCTTGTGCTTGTACCACCATTTGCTCATGGGAGATATGAGTATCTTCATTTTCTACTCTCCCATCTTTTTCACCATCTTGTGGTACATTTGATGAAGAGGGTTGGTTAATGACTTGTACATCATCTTCATCATCTTTTGGCTTGATATCTCCCACCAGAATATTCTTCATAGCCTCCCTCAATGGTTCATCACCTATATCATCAAGATTCTCATGTGCTCCTTGGGAGCCGTTAGATTCATCAAATTCCACATCATATGTTTCTTCAACCAAGCCGGTGGCATGATTAAATACTCTATATGCTTTGGACTTCAATGAGTAACCAACAAGAAAACCTATATCACAACGTCTTTGAAACTTCCCTAGGTGTTGCCGCTTCTTGTAGAGTAGCACTTGCAACCAAACACCCTAAAGAAGGAGACGTCCGGCTTCTTCCCATTGAGCAACTCATACGGTGTCTTAACAAGGAACTTTTGAAGAAATAGGCGGTTGGATGCATAACATGCGGTGTTGATTGCTTCCGCCCATAGAGCTTCGAGGGTGTTGTACTCATCTAGCATTGTCCTTGCAAGAGTGATCAAAGTCCGATTCTTCCTCTCAACAACACCATTTTGTTGAGGAGTATAGGTTGCGGAGACTTCATGTTTGATTCCAACTTCATCATAATAAGCTTCTATGTTTGTGTTGTCAAACTCTTTGCCATTGTCACTTCTTATCTTCTTGAGCTTCACTTCAAATTCATTTTGAGCTCTCTTGGCAAACTTCTTGAAACAAGATGCAACTTCGGATTTGTCATGAAGGAAGAACACCAATGTATACCTTGAATAGTCATCCACAATCACAAGACAATAGAGATTTCCTCCCAAACTCTTGTATGTTGTTGGTCCAAATAAATCCATGTGTAGGAGTTCTAGCACTCTTGTGGTTGACATGAAAGCTTTGGTTGGATGAGTGTTTGCAACTTGCTTGCCGGCTTGACATGCACTACAAAGCTTGTCCTTCTCAAACTTCACATCCTTCAACCCTCTCACCAAATCATTCTTCATAAGCTTCTTGAGTGAGCTCATCCCAACATGAGCAAGTCTTCTATGCCATAGCCACCCAAGTGTTGTTTTGGTGAATAGGCAAGTCTTCAAGTTTGCATCTTCGGAGGTGAAGTCAACTAGATATAAGTTGTTGTATCTAAATCCATTGAATATCACTTGATTGTCATCTACCTTGGATACAACAACCTCCTTTTCGGTGAATAAGCATTGAAAGCCAAGATCACACAATTGCCCAACGGATAGCAAGTTGAAGCTCAATGATGCAACATAGAGTACATTGGAGATGGAATGATCATTTGATATTGCCACTTTGCCCAATCCTTTAACCTTGCCCTTTGAATTATCTCCAAATGTTATTTTCTCTTGTCCATCTACCTCTTCATCTAGTGAGGTGAACATACGAGGATCACCGGTCATATGTTGAGTGCAACCACTATCAATAACCCAATGACTTCCACCGGTCTTGTAGTTCACCTACACATAAGAGATTCAAGCTTTAGGGATCCAAACTTGTTGAGGGCCCTTCACCTTCTCAACAAGTGACTTAGCCACCCAAATCTTCTTAGGTCTACTCTTGTTGGGGGTCCTAAGAACATGACTTTCATCTTTCCACTAGAATCTTTTCTAAGCATGTAGTGAGCATTGAAAGTAAAGGGTCTAGCATGCTTGGGCAAGGGTTGTGGTGGTGGAGTTTGACACTCATGAGCAAAGTGGCCTTCTTGTCCACACTCAAAACATCTCTTTGGCTTTAGCTTTGGCTTTGATTGATGGTGTTGAGCTTGAGCCTTCTTCTTCTCTACACTTGCCATATATCCAATGCCACTTCTATCCATCTTCATGACGGTATTCATGAGTAGCTCACTTTGGAGATGCTTGCCTCTAGCAAACTTGCTCAATCCCACCTTGAGATGCTCTTTCTCCATCTTGAGCTTCTTGTTCTCTTCCTTGAGAATATCATTGTTCTTCTCTTCCTTGAGTTTCTTGTTTTCTTCTTTGAGCTTCTCATTCTCAAGGATCAACTCTTTGTCATGATCAAGGGTTTCTAGCACAATGGTGTTGTGACTTTTCATCTCTTCAAGATCTTTCATGAGCTTCTCATGGTCACTCTTGAGCTTGACATACTCATCATAGTCATTGCACTCAACCACTTGCTTGCCTTTGCTACTAGATCCATGCTCAATGCTCTCATCAATTAAATCATCATATGAGGTAGCTATATCAATCTTAACAACATGGTTAGTAGCAACATGTGGCTCATTTGGTAAGAATTCTTGTGCAATAACAAGGATATCATAATTGATCTTTAGAGTTGTGTATTCATCTTTTAGCTTGTTGTGACTAGTGATAAGCTCATTGTGCACCCACTCAAGTTTATCATGTTATCTTTAAGCTCTTTATTAGAAGATTTGAGCTCCTTGAGTTTGGATGATATAGAATCATTTGTTTCTTTGAGCTCATCATTAGCCTTTTCTAATGTATCACACTTAGCTAAGAGTGAATCATTTTTAGCATCAAGTTTTTCATTTGTAGCTCTACTCTTTCTAATGATCTTAGTGTATTTTCTTAATATTTTGACAAGATCATCATATGTGGGTGAATCATCATCGCTATCGCTATCATCATCACTAGCTTGCTCATCATCACTACTATCATCACTCTTAGTTACCTTGCGTTCACCCTTGGCCATAAGGCATAGGTGTGTAGAGGATGATAGCGATGGTGGCGGTGAGGATGCAAGATCAATAGCAATGGCGGCCACCTTCTCATTATCACTCTCATCATCGGATGATCCACTTGATGAATCAATGTCCGTGAGCCAGTCACCGACAATATAGGCCTTGCCACTCTTCTTCTTCTTGTAGAAGTCTCTCTTTTTGCCATCTCTCTTCTTGTATGGCTTGTTCTTTTTCTTTTCATCTTCATCACTTGAATCATCTTTCTTGCCCTTGTTCTTGAACTTGTCTTTCTTGGGCTTTGTGCATTGATAAGCTAGGTGGCCAAGTTCACCACAATTGTAGCAATCCATCTCGGAGATTGGCTTTCTTCTTGAGCTAGTGAAGAACTTCTTCTTCTTGCCGTCAAACTTGATGCCACTCTTGTTTAGCTTCTTTAGCATCTTGGTGGTCTTCTTCACCATGAGAGCAAGACTTTCTTCATCATCTTCATCACTTGAGCTTTCATACTCAAGTCTTGCCTTGCCCTTATCTTGGCTAGCTTTGAATGCTAAGTCTTTCTCTTTCTTCTTTGTAGAGGATGAGCCATCTTGTGGTGTGATGTGCATATACATCTCATGAGCATTGATCTTTCCCAAGATTTGTGTCGGTGTAGCGGTGGAAAGATCACCTTGATGTAGCATGGTCACAATGTGCCCATATTTGTCAATGGGGAGGACACTCAAGATCTTTCTCACAACGTCGGATGGTGACATTTGAGTAAGTCCAAGCCCATTGACTTCCTCTACAAGAACATTTAAACGAGAATACATTTCATTAGCACTTTCTTTGGGAAGCATCTCAAAAGAATTTAGCTTTTTAATTACAAGATGATAGCGTTCCTCACGCTCACTCTTAGTTCCCTCATGGAGCGCACAAACGTCCGACCATAGTGCATGGGCGTCTTTGTGGTTCCTTACACGATTGAACACATCTTTGCAAAGGCCTCTAAAGATGGTGTTGCGAGCCTTTGCATTCCATTTTTCATAGTTTACTTCATCGCCTTGGAGTTGTGCGGCATTCTTAGGTGTTGGGAACCCTTGAGAGGCGGCTCTAAGAATTCCAACATCTAGAGCTTCTAGGTAAGCCTCCATGCGAATTTTCCAATATGGAAAATCATCCCCCTCGAAGATAGGAGGAGGTCCATCCCCGTGAGACATCTTGCTCTAAGCGGTTAAGCTTAAAAACATGAGCACAAGGCTCTGATACCAATTGAAAGGATCAAGATGCCCAAGAGGGGGGGTGAATTGGACTAATTCTAAATTTTCTTTCAATAATCAAATCCTACGGATAGCCCAATTAACCCCTTGTGCCTAGAGAAGTGTTTCTATCAAATTTACGCACAATAGACTTGCAACCTATGTTCCAAACTTACTTTAGCATAGCAATTCTACGAATGTAAAGACAAGTATTGAATTGCTCAAAGTAAATACTCAAAGTAAATGCTCAAAGTAAATGGAGAGAGGAACGCGGCGATGTTTTGCCGAGGTATCGGAGAGTCGCCACTCTCCACTAGTCCTCATTGGAGCACCCACGCAAGGGTGTAGCTCCCCCTTGATCCGCGCAAGGATCAAGTGCTCTCTACAGGTTGATTCTTCGACACTCCGTCGCGGCGAATCACCCAAAGCCGCTCACAACTTGAGTTGGGTCACCCACAAGCTCCGCCGGGTGATCACCAAGCTCCCAATCACCACCAAGCCATCTAGGTGATGGCGATCACCAAGAGTAACAAGCACGAACTCTCACTTGACCACGCGAAGCCTAATGAGAAGATGGATGCACACTTGTCTACTCTTGATTCACTAATGAGGTTTCACTCTTGGATTCTCAAATCACAAACACCTCACTAGGACCTTGCTCTTCTTGGCACTCACAAACGTGTTTCTCAGCTGTTGGAATAAGCAAAAGTAACTCCACACACGAGTGGAGCTTCTATTTATAAGGCAGCCTGAAAAACGAACCGTTATGAGCTTCTGCAGGATGACCGGACGCTCCGATCGTTTTGACCGGACGCTCCGGTCAGTTCAACCCGCGCAACAGTTTTCAAGTGATGACCGGACGCTGTCAGGGTCTGGTCAGAACTGATCGGACGTGTCCAGTCGCTCTTGGATGCTTACTATAATCGACCAGACACTAGATACTCAGGGTCCGATCACCACTGACCGGACGCGTCCGATCACACTTTCTCAAGTTTGGACCCTTACTGGAGTCGACCGGACGCTAGCCCTCAGCGTCCGATCACATTGACCTTCCAGCGTTCGGTCACACCAGACTTGTTCTCCTCGGTCAAATGAACTGACCGGACCCTGCGGCCAGCGTCCGGTCGCACCGGAGCCAGCGTCCGGTCAGTATTTGACCCTCCATTCACTTCCAACTCTCGATCATATGTGAATGAAGTTTGCTCCAAAGGATCTTAGGCATTCATAGGAGCTACCTAGAGCTAGTTTTAACAAGTGTGCACCACACCTAACTCACTAGACTCAACTAGGTCAAGCTACCCGTCCATACCCCCCTTAATAGTACGGCCAAAGAAAAAAACAAAGTCCTAAACTACTCTAAGTGTCTCTCCAACTTCAATCGACACTTAGAACTAGTCATCCTTAACCTTGTCGTCAATCCTTTGAAAACCGAAACGATTTCCATCGTAGGGGCATGACAACCTCGATTGCCCAATCGATCTCCATTACCGTGACCTAACTTTATTTGCCTCTGCAAAACACACGTTAGTCATAGTAATCTTGTATTGTCATTAATCATCGAAATCCAACTAGGGGCCTAGATGCTTTCAACTCGTAAAATACGATTTCGCCTCTCAAGTTAACGGGCTAGTTCTCATGACGACCGTACTTACGCTACATATCCAAGTTGTTTCTTTATTTCATTCTATCCATTTAATCTTTATTCGGAATAGGGCATCGTTATCTATTTAGCGAACTAATTATTCCGGAACTACAAAAATTACAGTGAGTAGCTAATAGTATTAGTAATTTGCTATAAAATTTTTAGAGCTAACTCTATTATCGATTTATCACGGAGATTCCTACAAGTTCTCCTTTCAACAATATTAAGCATTTTTAAAATAATTAGAGCAACCCTAAAAACATACCGAGCCTATGTGAACAAAATACACTACTAGATAGATCATGATTTTAGAAGACTAACAAAATTGGTTTGGCATTTTTATGATTTTTCTACACTTTATTTTCAATTTCTGAAAGGCATTGAATTAATAAAACTAAAACAACGCACAAGATAAGACCTGGGCGGCCAACTCGGCCCGCAGGCGTGCGGTGGCCCAGCAGCTAGGCAGCCCAGCTGGCACCAGTTCGGACCAAGCGGACGGCGCGCGGCGGCCCAGCGCGAGTGGCACCAGGCTGGCCCAAGCGGTGGTGCACGGTCCAGCGGACGCACGACCCAGGCGGGGCGCCGAGCAGGCCGACCCAGGCGCGCGGCGCTGTGAGCCCAGGCGGGGCACAAGACCGGTGGCCCAGCAACCAAGGCGGACGGCCCACACGCGGAGAGGGCGTGTCCCAAGCGCACAACGTCGACGGTAATCTTACGAAATGGCCCAGGACTACCTTCAATTTACCCCGCAGGACATTGAAACTATTCCGGTGAGTCACGTATCTCGCAATAACCACCCTGTACAATATTTCACTTGGACTCATACCCTTATTTGCATCTTCTTCACACGGCGGAGCAGAGGAGGTCCGGCCGGGCGCTGTAGGGCGTCTCCTCGGCGGCATCGGCGGGCGTGCAGGACCAGGGCACGGGCGATCGCGGTTCAGCCGACGCTGCGGCACGGCGCGCCGAGGGCAGCAGGTGCTGCGGAGAGGCGCTGTGGTCATCACGGACGTAGGTACGGCGGTCGCGGAGCTCAGCGCGATGGCACGCGCGCGTGCGCGGTCAGCAGGGGCTCGGGAGGAGCCATGGGGTGCAAGGCGTGACGGTGGCGCGAGAGGGCAGCGCGGCGGCTGCGGTCCAGCGTAGAATGGATGGGCGGCACTCGCGCGCGATGCACGGCAGCTCAGCGCCGTGGAGCTACGGGTCCAGCGTGGTGGCGGCGCGTGCTGCGGGCAGTAGACTAGTGCAGGCCGGGGCTCGCTCGTGGGGAAGGCGCGGGCCAGCGCGGAGCTGAGACGGCGAAGCAGCGCAGCGGGACCGCAGAGTCACGTGCACAGGCACGCGAGGGCAAATGGCTACGTGGAGCTGCGGCCGAGGCGAAGCGGAGCTGCGCAGCCAAGACTCACGCTCGCGGGAGGCAGGGCGTCGGCGGCGAGTCTCCGTGGAGCAGCAGCGTGCGGAGGAGGCGTGGGGCTGTGGTGGTGCGGCGTGCCAGGCAAGAGCACAGACGCCAAAGTGCCGAGCGTCATGGTAGACGAGGAAAAGAAAGAGGGGCTGCTGTTGCCCGAAGGCTCGATGGTGCTGCGGTATAGAAAAGGAAGAGGCAAGGGGACAGAGCGAGCAGCGACGGGACAACGGAGCGACTGACGGACAGGAGTTGGGGCTAGCCGCAGGAATAGACAAGGAAGGGACAGCAGCACGAGGGTCGGCCAACTTCCACCAATGAGCAGTGCAGAGATAAGGAAGAGGCAGACAAATAGAGACAGTAGCAGCAAGCGCGGCCAAGGTCTGGAAGGACGAGAGCGAGGCCGACGAGGAAACAAACGCACGCCGGCGACCGGCCAAGGCGCGCAGTGCCAACGAGGGCAGCTCGTCAAGGTGTGCTGGCACGGCAGCACAAGCAGAGACAGCAGAGTGATGCGACGACACTGACATTTGGACGGTGGCGCTTAGAGGGGACGATGGGAGCAGCAGGACAAGCAAGGCAGTACACGGCAACAGCAGCTCGGCCAACTTTCATCCATCAGCGCACGCGTCGTACCGACGAGTTAGGTGGGGTGAGTGGCCAGCGGCACTCGTTATTAATTTAGCTCTCAAACATTCATTTACCAAGCCGACTATTTATATTTCCAAACACGGCTAAAACACTAAAGTTTGTTACTCGATATTTTAACTGCAACCAAAATCATACTTCGAATTTTACTTAAGTACTATATACCAGTCATATCGTATTTTTGTTTATAAAAATTGTTTTCATGTTCAATCCCACGGAACAAGCCATTCGCCATTTACTTGCTAGACTCGTTATCGGACATTCCTAAATATTTCTACGCACTGCGTAATTTATCTTGAGCGTTTATTTGAGTCCACGAAACTAAATCACACAGGATTCGCTCATCGCCCCAAGTACGTTTTTAATTAAAAACCCGAGAAACTCGTTACGGAAATTTTCTTAGGCCTAAATCACAGTGCTAAATAAGATCGTAACACCGTGGTGTTACAACCAGCCAGCCAAGGGCGCGGCCAGCCATGCTCAGGCACGGCCGGCTAGCCAGCCCTGACCGCGGCCAGCCAGGCAGGCTAGGCGAGCGGCCAATAGCCCCATCCCACGTCAATTGAAGGCACGAGGGCAATACGGTTACATCATAGCAAAATACATATATTTTAGTTAAGAAACAAAAGGAGAGTTCTGACAAATTACATTATATAACACGGCGGGATATAAGGGTTGTGGGTACATTTTCTTACCATCTATTTTGCAAACTGTGAGCTAAATTTATGATTCAGTAAATCTTCTTTATTGCACACTTGTGACTAGCTCACTCTACAAATATAGGGAAATATTGAGGAGAGCAAGGACAAAGGAATTTGACATTAACATGTCTACAGTTGTTGCTCTTCTAGCATAGACGTGCTTCTTTAAAACTACTAAAATTTGTCACTTAGTCAGGAATAACTGTTCAATTCCAATTCAAAGACGCAATGCTGCCATTGATATTGCTCACTGGATTTGAATGATTCTCAAATACAAGAATTGTCTTTGTTTTTCTTCTTATTTGCAATATACTTGCTGTAGAGTTTACTGGATCCTTGCGTCGCTGCCTCCGTGGGAGCAAGGGGAGATCACCGATGGAAGCACACCAACTAGTTATAGCCAGGTGATTGGCACACCCTTCCTGTTTATCTACTACTTAAATCTAATTTACAACTTTTGGATTGGTCACTGAGCGGTGAACAAATGAGATTGAGGCGGTAATGATAGTGAGCAGGAGGAGGGCCTTGAGCACGACGACGAGGCAGGCGGCATGGGGTGGAGACACAGCTCTCATCGCTATGACCATCATCAGATAGAGCCCGAGAAGTACAGTGGAGAAGAACAAGAACCCAGCTGCGGTGACTGGCCCTACCATGTAGGAGTAGTATCCCATGATCCCGGTGACCAGGCCGCCACAGGTGGCAATGCCATTTGATATGTCGAATAAATGGTTCAGGTAATGATTCTCTTGATCACCGATGTCTCCCTGTGCATCGCCAGCATCTGTGTTGAAGGAGGGCAGCACATACTTGTTTACTGAATGCTGAAACTTTGGTTGAAGGAGGGCAACAATAAGGATCAGGAACACCACGACGAGGATGGCGAAGGCGTAGCATCCGTTGAACGGGACAGTTAGAAGGCACAAGGCCACTTGTAGAAGGAGGCATGAGATGCAGACCAAGGCATTGCCCCAATTAGGCATATTTATGTAGAGTACTCCATCGATGATGATGAAGACCACAATATCAACCACAAGCAATATCTTGATGGCGACTGATGTTGATGAAGAAAGATTCATGTACGCAGAAAACAACATGGCACAAGCGAACAACAGGGCCTTTAGAGTATAGTTGGGCCAGCTTTTCTTTCGCTGCTCGAGCTGAGCAGCTGTGGTATCATTATCATTGCCATAGATGACCTGCATTTTTTTTAGAGAAAAAAAGCTAATTTCATCAAGTTTAGATATGTTGAGAGTAACCGACAACTATGTATGATTTTATTTAATCCATAGTCTCGTACTAGTCCCTCCCGAATGACCTTAAGTTAAATTATCTTAAGTTTGGTCAGCTTTATATTAAATGGTAACGACGTTTGTGACATCAAATAAAAACATTATGAAAAATATATTTCAAATATATCTAGTGTTACTAATTTGGTGTTATAGATACTAATGTTATTTTTCTATAAATTTAGTCAAACATAAAATACTTTGACTTAGGACAATACTAAAAGTTGATTTAATGGGATGGAGTAGTTATTAGCATTTAATATTTCTCAACTATTAACCACGGGGGTATGCCTTCGGAAAGCAATCTTTTTAGACCAGAATCATGATTGCACTAAATATATGCCCGTGCATTGCACTGGAGTCACAATTTTTTGAATTGAACCTCAGTAATTAGACACGAACACGTGGATCCTGTCTTCGTATCGGAACCATGTAGGACGCAGACGTGTGAGCTCCGAGTGAAGTATGTTTTGTATCGGACGCGAACCGTGAGTAGGGATCAAGATTTGGATCACCGGGTAGACGATGGCTTTAAAGTTTTTTTTTTTTTTGAGAGAGAGAGTGTGTGTGAGAGTGAGTGAAGAGAAGAGATTTTTTTTTTATTATCTAAAATCGCACAGGAGTCGCAAGTCTAGATCTGAGTGGACGTGGGGGTGCAGGTGCTCTAGGCCCAAAGCAGATTTTCCATCCTACCTGAAAAAACAGGGGCTTCAGCGATTGGCAGGCCCAGCTACATGACGACTCCTTGACTTCATCGATCTTGCTCGGCCGCTCGCTGCTTTGCAACTCCTGTTGGACGTGGGCCCAATAAAAAAGAAAACGAAAAAAAAAAACTCATGTATGCTTTCGAAGGTCTAATTAATAGACTCGGCTATATAAAATTCTGACATTTACACGAGACTACATGCAAATTCTAGATCGAATCTGTGGTCGTAGATAGGGTATTCGTGGAGAACTTAAGAGGATGAGACACCAAATTAGAGATTTGGAATGAGTACGACTAGTTGTACCTGCTGTTCCCATCCGGCTGCCTTCATGGCTAGCTGGTAGCGGTGGTCTGTGAGAGGCTGTTACTACATGGTACTTCATACCAAGAGGAATATTTATAGTCACCCCTGGCGGGCTGCCTCAACTCGGGCTCCTAGCTTTTTAGCCGCCCTAGTGCCCGTTTCCAATCGACCTCCAAAAGTCAAAACGGCGGTCAGGGACGAAGAAAGGAGAAACCCCCCGACAACTGCGATCGAACGGCCCATATCGCATTGTCGCTAGATCCGATGGTAAACCCCGACGCACGTATGAACACGCGGGGATGATGGTTTATCCTGCGTACAAGTATGTTCATTTGCAGGCAACCAACATGAGCTACAAGATGCTTGGCACAGTTGATCTGTTTTGATTGTGTTGTATATTAATATTTTTATGTATCGAAACTACTTTCATAAACTATGCATTGAAGATGATGGTTTCTAGTCGTGAGGTCTCGGAGGTATAAAAACTATGACTAGTTTCTATATTGGGAGTGCTCTAAATAATTCGGTGTACTTTTATCTTCCCAAAATAAATGGACATCTCGTTTTACGTTAAATTTTAAAATTTCACTAGAAATATAAAAAATAATAATATCAACATTTATATCTATAAATACGCTTATTATGAAAGTATATTACATGTTCAATATATTACTACTTATTATATACATCATACATTTTATATTTATATATATTTGATCAAATTTAAAATATTTTATTTGATTTTTTATGGAGTGATAGGTGTGTTTGTTTTTTATGGAGTGACCTTCGAGTACGGCCATGGGCATGGCATTTGGCTGATTAAATTAATCAATTAATCAAATACGGTCAAAGCTAGGGATGCAAGCGGATTGGATACAGACGGATATCACCAATATTACATAAGCATGTTTTCATATATTTCTATTCGGATTCAGATTCGGATTCGAATACGGATAGTGTCAGCTATGCCGAATATGATACGAATATACGATTGGATATCGACATCATAAATATGGAGTATTTGGATATGAATTAGAACATCTTGGTAGTTTTTTGGATTTTTTTTGCATATTTTTCCTATTTTTCTAGAGCTAAATCAAATTTTAAAAGATTCTAGAGATATTTTCACAAGATATAAATATATTATTTGGGTTTTTCTTGTCCTAATCCATCTTTAGTATTTTTCTCAAAAATTTTAGAAGCTTAGAGATATTTTTTGTGGTTTAAAAACCTCATTAGGTATTTACTAGATTTATTTTTAGACTAAAAAGACAAAACCGTCTCTGAAATAAACGGTTTTAAAAGTTAAGGGAGGTGGTTTATTCGATTTTGGAGTTCAGGGAGAAAAACTAGACTTTGAGGATAGTTCACAGGTAAAATTGACTTTTTTTCTCTCTGGAAAATTAGCGGCTTCAGTGATTGGCAGGCCCTCCTCCGTGATGATTCCTTGACTTGAGCAATGTTGCTCGGCCGCTCGCTGCTTTGTACCTCCTGTTCGGCCCAAATAAAAAAAACGAAAACAAAAAATAAATCGCGTATGTTTTCCAAGCTCTAATAATTAATAGATTTTGCTAAAAAAAGCTCTAATTAAATAGATTCGGCTTTTTCTTTAAAAAAAAGCTTCGGCTATATAAAAGTTGCCATTGACACTAGAGTACGTGCAAATTCTATATCAAATCTGGGCTTGTAGACAGGGTATTCGTGGAGAACTAAATAAAGAGAATGAGACGCCAAATTAGAGATTTGGAACGAGTACGACTAGACCTTGGTCCTGTTCGTTTGTTTTATGAGCTGTACTATTTCAGCGAACGAACAATATATTTCTCTTACAACAAGTCAGCAAACAAAACTTTCAGCCGTGTCTTTTCAGCAAAGCGAACAGGGCCCTTGTTGCCTCCATCTGGATTCTGGACCACCCACGCCTGCTGTTCCCACTGGGCCGCCTTCAAGGCTACCAGCTGTAAGTTGCCCACCTTTTTTCGGTGTTTAATTTCAAAGGGGGAGAATTTATAGGACCAAAAGCAAACCCGATCATAATAATTTACAAGTAGTAATAGTCCGAGAAATGAAGGATATTGGATTATGGAGTTAGAGAGAGGCTTAAATCCATAATGCCACATGTGGACATTTGCAAAGGGTAAGATAAATTTCCAAAGATATTTACATGTGGTATCTTTTAGCATCATATAACCTTGCCCTTTGCATTGCATCCTAGCAAGTAGATAGTTTTTAAATTTCAAAATTTTTATTATTTGCTTGTTTTGGTCGTGTTGTCATCAATCACTAAAAGGAGAAGATTGTAAGAAAAATGGACCCTAGGCTCATTTACTTTGGATTTTAGTGTTTGATGACCAACACAACCAAATTGGACTAATGAATTTACAAGTAATTATTTTATAGTTCAATAGGGTCAAAGACATGACTTGGACAAAAGCGACATGATGATCCCACGATCAACACCTTAAGCAAGACCCGAGAAGCACACGAGAGGATCCAAGATATCAAGCAAAGTCTAAGCACGAAGATAGGAACCAAGCCGGACGCAAGATCGCGAAGAAACGAGCTTCACAGAGATGACCGGACGCGGCCCTTATAGCGACCGGACGCGTCCGATCAAGATGCTCGGCAACAGTAGGCGTCAACAGCAGCGACCGGACGCTAAGGACGAAAAGTGACCGGACACGATGATGGCACTGTTCATCATCTCGGCAACACATTCAGCACTAACCGGACGTTCGCGGATAATCGACCGAACGCAGGAACTGAAGCGTCCGATCGAGTCTAGAGAGGTTCCAGAGTGGCGACAGCGCGACCGGACTCGACAGTGCATCCGATCTACGAGCGCGCTCTAACTGTTGGGATGACCGGACGCGTTCGGTCAGGACGACAGCAGCGTCCGGTCATTAGTAGAAAGCTGCGTTTCGCCCCCAACGGCTACTTTCTCGGTGAGGCTTATAAATAGACCCCCAACCAGCCATTTGAGACGTGGAGAGTTGAGAAAACATACTAAGGGTGTTGATACACCATTTTAGTGATCTCCACTTGCATAGTGCTTAGTGATTCATTAGGTGATTAGCGTAAGTGATTTGAGAAGTGCTTAGGTTAATTAGACCACCGTTTATGCACTTGCTCTAGGTTTAGGCCTAGTGTTTAGTGAGGTTTGCACACCTCTTACCACACGGTGCTTGCGCGCACCATTGTTAGACATCGGAGGGGCTTGTAGTCTTGCGAGATCACACAAAACGCGTTTGTGGTGTGGCCACCACCATGTACCGAAGGGAATAAGGCCCATGGCGGTTTGGCCGGAAGCTTGATAGTAAAGACGGCGGGGAGCGGTCCGAGAGAGGCTTGCCGGAAGGCACACCGAAGACCCACTTGCACATGGGGAAGGTCCGGGGCTATCTATGGAGTTACCCGACCGGGAGCTTGGCCCTTACGAGGGCTCCAACGAGGACTAGAGAGAAGCTTGCACGCTTCTCGATACCTCGGTAAAAATACCGGAGTCGTCGACGTGAGTTTGCATATCTCTACCTTACTCTTTAGCTTCCGTATTTACATTGCAATCTTGGTGTATGCTTTACTTTCCTAGCTTAGTGATAGGCTAGTTGATAGGTTTGGAACCTAGGTTGCATAACTTCTTTTGCGGTAGAGATAGCAACATACTAGTAAAATCGTAGTTGCACATTTAGATAGTTTATCTTTTGTATATGTTTTGCTAAGGGTAGAAAAAGAGGCTATAGTTTAGAGTTAGAGTTTTAAGTTGTCTAATTCACCCCCCTCTTAGGCGTCACGGACCCTTTCAATAGATTTGCTCAGCATTTGCGGCCTCTAAGTTATCCTCTGCTGCACCTTTGTTGCTACTCTCACCCTGCATGCCACCATCCATGAACTCAACAAGCATGATGTTGAAATAATTATGCTCCAACGCCTTGGACATGAGAAAATACCATTTCTTTGTGTTACTGGCCTCGCACAGCTCCTGTAACACCCCGGGTGTTTGTCACTAGTTAAGCTATGGGTTTGAGCTCAAACATGATAGATTAAGTGACGATGAAGATGTCAAGGTCAAACCTATGGCAATGAGCCCCAACCTAAACTCGGATATTGCACCCTTGCTTTACATATAGGCCCTTTTAAAGATATATGCTTGGCTGGTGTTATTGGAATATCTTCATGTGTCTCACATCAATACCCATCTATATGGATCACTGGAAAAGTTTCATAAAGTTTGGAATCAAAAAGTCACATGAAATGATAAGTTATATCCTTATTGGAATGATTTTACTAAATGCGTGAATTGCACTATTAAGTGAATGGAAATGTAGGTCATCAATCAAACCTTGCCACCTTGCTCAAACAACTCTACTTGCACTCATGAACAAAAGTCATGAAAGGTTCATGTTGAGAAAATGCCAAGAAAATGCTCCAATGGATCACAAAGGATAATTTAAGCTTTATCGTGGTCCTTCTTTGGTCAAAGTAGAACTATAGCTTCTACGCCTGTTTTGAAGTTGGACATTAAATAAAAGTTGAAGCTCATGTTAGGTAGAACAAATTTTGTTTAAGGATCAAGAGCTAAATTAGTGCCTAGCCAAGTCAAATGTCACTCGCAAGATCGAATCCAGTGCTGTTTTTAGGGTTCGAAAATCGGCTAAGTCTGGAATGACTGAAATTCTCGATTCTGTTTCCATGTACCTGCCTTTGGTGATTTTTAGTTTGCAAATCATGTCGAACTTGGCCAAAATTATTTAAGCAAAGTTGTCGTCCTTATATAGCTCTACGACACTGTGCAATTGGTTTGGTTTTTCATCACTCCGTTTATGAGTTAGAAGAGGGTGAAGAATGCAGTTTCAGTCGACTTAAAACTGAAACTCAGGATTCAGTTTCAGGTAGCCTACTTTGCAGCCTTTTATCTCTCAAAATAGGCCGAATCAATCCTAGGTCCCTTAATCAAAGTTGTTGTACTCATGTAGCTCTATCATACGGTCTAATTGGTTGATCAAATTACTAATCGTTTCGAGAGATATGGAGGGGAGAAAATCGAACTTCAGTCGTAAGTTTGAGGTGGTATTACATTTTTGAATCTTTAGAACAGTAGCAATGGCCGACCGGCCGCAGCGCTTCACCGCCGCGTGGCCCGACACTCTCTCGCATGTCCACCACGTCGTCGCGCACGTCGATTTAGAGAGCCCGAGCGCTCACTCATCCCTCCTCACTCGCCTCCCCACTCCCTCTGCCACCCCAGCGCCTCTCTCCGCTCTCTAGTCCGAGCAGTCACCATGGACAGGGAGTGGAGCTCCATGGCCGACCACCAAGCAGCACCGTGCCGCCCCAACCAACCTTGTCCTCCTCTTCCTGGCCTCGCGCTGCTCCTCTGCGCCATCTCCTCGGTCGCGTGGTCGTCTGCAGGCTGATGCCCCCGGCGCGCCGGCCGTTGGGCCGCTGCTGCTGCAGCCGACCATGGCATGGCCAGGCACGGGCCACAGCTGGCCGCGGCTAGGCCGGCTGTCCCTTCCCGCTGCCCTTGGGTCGCTTCCCCGCCGGATTCTCGGAGCCCGGCCACGTCCTCGAGCCGATGCTCTGCTTTGTCTCCGTGAGGTTGAAGAAGGAGGACTCACGTGTATTTAGAAGCTCTTTCTTGGGTCCAGTTGCGAAACATGTGACTCATGTGAATAGTGCCGTAAGGACTGGTTTGTGATTATTTTGCAAGAACTTTGGAATTGCATAGTAATTCATAGGAAATTCGTAAAATAGTAAATGTGGACTTTTTGGAATCCTTGTGAAATTGTCTATGCAGTAGATCTATAAGATGTCATGTTTTAGTTAAAGTTTTAGCTGTAAAAATAGATTTATGCCTCTAGGTTTTTAATTCTAGTTGTATTTGTCTTTTTCATAACTAAAGATCTAGGGCTCCAAATGAAGTGAAATTTTTGTGGCATGCTACTCATGTGATAGTTGATGTGTGGTAAAAATTTCATGAGTATTGGATGAAGTATGAGTGAGTTATTGGTTTATCTTGCTCTCACATGATTTCTTGCTTTAGCAACTTGTCTTTTTCATATAGGTTGCTATACATATTCAAATGGAGTGAAATTTGTACAGTAGACTATTGAGAGGATATGTGAGCCACTATAATTTTTGTATAATTTATTATATACTTTTGGTATATGTTCATTAAGTCACCTTGCTATCTAAAATAAATTAAGAAATGCATTAAAAGAATTTATTTGGTCATGGACACTAGGTTTTCTGGTGTTCTTTAGTCATGTGTGACATGTTGGTAAAGTTGGTTTTTCCCAAGTATGTGTTTGCAACATAAGTTAATATTTATTTTCTTGCAAATGGGGTTTATGGGCAGATCTGGGAACTTAGCAAGGTTCTTCATGATAATGTGCTTTTTTGTGAAACTTGTTTATACAAAAGTTGTATATAATTCATGTGTCTAGCTTCTGTTAAAATTTGGTGTCATTTGGCCAAGTAGTTTAAGGGCTATAGCTGTTTAAAGTAGCATATCAGTTTCTGTTCATGTTTTTGATAGAGATGTCTTCCTTGGTTTAATTGACCTTGTTAACTGTGACATCATCTTAAGATGATAATAAGAAAGTTGTAGGTGACTTTATAAGCTTTTCATAAAGTTAAGAATCATGTTTGTCGGAGGTCTAGAACTCCATTTATGCTTCTCTAAAGTTCCTATAAGTTTTCTGTCCATAGTTGTGCCTCTGCTGTTTAGGCTGCTGGTGCAAGTGTTACTTGTGCAACTAGTTTCATGGTGTAGATGATGTTTGCTGTAGTTTTGGTAAATACAAAAGTCGTAGATGATTATCTTATCTTGCTTGTGTTAAATTTTCACGATCCTAGGTCTGATAGTTTAGGAGTTGCATGCTTAATAAGTCTACTGTCAGATTTTGATTACATTCTGCGTAGACTTAAAAGATTAGCATGTTTGGTCATGATAACTTGGGAATCATGCTGAGATGATTAAAGATGAAATGTAGATAATTTCCTAAGCTTTCCAGAATGTCTTGTTTCATATCATTTGGATTTATAAAACTCCATGTATGATTGATTTATGAAGCTGCTGTTTGCAAGTCCAGAAATTGGCATATTCCGGTTATAGTTGTTGCTTCACCTTGACTTGCTTTGCATGTTGCTAGGTGTGGTTCACGTCCTTAGTAATTAAGTTAAATACACCTGAGATCTTGTGAGACTTATGTGCCTTGTATAATATTCTTTGTTATCTTAGCATGATAGATTGTGTGATGTTAAGTTAAGCATCGCAAAGTACTTAAGTGTGTTAGTGTAAACTATGCTTGTCTTGCTTGCTATTTTGTGATGCGTCTCATGGTACTATTCTTCATATTTATGCACTTGCATATTGCATCTCATCTAGGTACGCTAGATGCACCATGTGAAGGATGAGATGTTGGAGCCAAACCCGAAGACAGCGTTTGATAGATCTATCCCGAAGATGGAAGGACTAAGCAAGTGCTAGGACTTGAGATGTCACCAGGACGGTGCAAGCTAACTGAACTGACTTGTGTCGGATCCCAGGCAAGCCCCGGAGCATATTAAGCCTCCTAATTTCCAAAATGCAGTTACAGTATTATTGTTACATATATATATTGTTGCATTAAGTTTAGGTGTTGGATGCAAACACTTGCTGCATTGGTTACCCGATCCTTGTCCAGATATTGTTACCCTGAATCCTATGTAGCTCAGGCTCGTGTAGTGCTTAGCCCTGCTTTAACACGGTAGAAGTCAGGTGATTTCCTGTCACCTGCGAGACATAGGAAGATACATATGGCACGGTTGGCTATATTTGCTATCGTGGAAAAGAACCAGTCTTAATTTGAAATGAAGACCGGGCGGAGGCTTGCTGGTTTGCAGTGACTCCGTCTGTGTCGCTTAAGGACTGATTCTTGGAGCCTTTCCTGTTCATGTTGAACGCATGCCTCTCTCTTAGTTGGCCGTGTCCGATGACCGACCGCGAAGCCGAGTAGCTCAACTCAGGCCGGGAGTCGATAAGTATAAAGTACGCCTCGGAAGGGAGCCGTAGGCGTGAGTCCAAGGGCAGGTGATTTAAAAGTCCTGATCGTCCTGGCAGAAGGGTAATCCCTGAGAGCGCTGGCGCTGATCGAACCCGCGAATTTGGTTCCTGAGTTGTACCAAAGGTGACCCACGGCTACCCTTGCAAAGTATGCCAGGGTGAGAGTTAGGAATACCCCCTTAGCTGAGTTGTAATTCGATTCGAGTCGCCGTCTCTCCCGGTTAGTGAGAACTTGACGGGCTTATCTCTAATGTAGATACACTAAATACCATAATGGTTCGGAAATGATGATATGATGATGACAGCCTTATTATACCTGCTATGGTTAATATTGTTTGCTCCTAATAAGTGAGTGCTCTAGTACAGGTGCTAATCTAGTGGACAGGTAAATGATGATAAGCTTAATGCTAAGTTTAAATTGGTTACTATGCTCATAAGCTCTTTTATGCAACTGTGTCCAGCTAGCCCACCTCATAAGCCTTGCATGACCCTTGGTGTCCTTTATTTATGGTTTTGACGGGTAAGTCTAGCTGAGTACCTTCTCGTACTCAGGGTTTATCCCACCATGTTGCAGGTGAAGTTCTTGGCCTGTTGAAGATGGTGGTTAACCGCTGGTGGCTCGGTGATTCTATAGTTACTTCTCATCTATATGCTTTTGTCGGATGATGTCACTTATGCTAGCAATGTATTTGGAACATATATTAATGTAATCTTTTGAAAGCTATGTTGTTTTCACTAATCGGTTTTGAAACCCAAACTTGTACTATTATTTGCGAATCCATTTGTAATATTATTTTCCGCTGCAACCCTGCATATGTGATGTGTATTTGCTTAATCACGCGATCTTGGTTGTGATGTTGATTTACCGAGGTCTTTCGGGACACTCGGCGGACTACCGGGTTTATATGAGTGAAAGTATGTGTGTGTCAACGTGTTAGCGGGGACAGCCGTACTTGATCTTGTATAAATTGGGCGGTTCTGTTACAGCTGGTATCAGAGCAAGATTAAGCATAATACTGTTATGTACATTGTTTTAAAAACAAAGTTTTGGTTTAAAAAGCCTATTTTAACTAAAACTTTAGCTACAGGCAAATTTGTCAAAACTAATTTGCAAAACTATGCTAGCGACATCCTCCTTTATGCCCAGTTAAGGACTATTAGGTGGCTATCTAAGTACTAACATGGGGGTTTTTACTTTCGTCGTCCATACGACGTGCTATTGTATGGATGCCATTCGCTTGACTGGTAATGTATGGATCAATTGTCTCTACGTCCAGGTAAGTGTGAGTTGTGAGAGCATGACCGTCCCACTGTCGGTCTAGGGGAGAGTTAGCTTTGGTTACTAGAATATTTACATGTTACACACATGTATATATGAAGGTACTTAATTATGGGTATATCTATTGGGTAGCTATGGATACTGAAGTATATATATCTGGGGATGTATATATGGAGAGTATCTTAGTTTACTGCATTCATTGTGTGCTTATTTATCTCTTATGGGGATGGGCTGCAATGAATTTGCCTGCAGGTACGCTAACCACGAATGCGTAGATTGAATATAGCTGACGACTAGCTATATATCGAGAGAGTACGTGTTTTGCCACCGACATAGAACGTGATTGCTACCTTAGGCTGGCAATTTCGTGAGGACGAATAGGACGAGCATGCATCATGATTGTGCTTGTGCATAAATATGCTTCCCTCACCTTGTTCTAATAGTAAGTAACTTGTGATCCATGTGATGTTACTATCTTCCCTGTGTGAAGCTAGACAAAATGTCTTGTCCCATGCTGCTTGAATAGCTATGCTTGAAGATAGTGTGTGATTAGCTCGTCTTATATGTCTACGTCCAAAGGAAATAGATGACAAGTTATTAATTAGCAAAACTTCACCCCTTTGAAAATTAAATTGCTAAATGTAAGTAAAACTTGTTTAGTAGAGATATCCACCTACTCCGTAAAAAAGAAACAAAAGATAACAGTGCCTTACCACCATGTTTTGCTTGATATGTGTAGTGGTGTTGTTGTAGGTGACTATTTGTTATGTACGAGCTTTGTGCTTCGTAATAGCCATTTAAGCTAATTGGATTGAGTGTTTCGAAATGCTCGCTTAAGACCATGATGTAGGCGTGGATGCTCATTATCTTGGTAGTGTCGTAGTTGTCACCCTTTTGTCCTCAATAAGCATACGAGTGTCAAATAGCTTTATCCTAAAACAACGCTCAAGTTACGTAATCGCACAGTTGTCGTCTCCAATTAGGTTCTCTCTTGGGAGCCTGAGCCTGTACACGTGGTTGCTAGCCTTGAATGTTGTGCTACGAAGACTTTATCTATGTCTTTGCTTGACCTTAGGTCCAAGCTTAGTTTCCTTGAATGCTTGCATGTTTCATGGTTGTCCCGCTCCTGTGTGGGAGGACCCTGCTCAAAAATCCTTGTTGGACCTTATTGCTCTTTCTCCTATGGATGAGCTAGTGCAACGCTAATCGCTATCTACCCTGGCTTTGGAACCTTTTCCTCACAGATCATGTCATTGCTGTATCAACTAAATCCCTAGTTAGTGCATTGGCTCTGACCCTCGAATCTCGTTTCTTTTGCCTCCAAACCATTCAAGTCCCTAGATGTTTATCAGTCTTGATCTCAGGTTGCTGCTTGACAAGACCAAATCTCATGTTAATCTTTATCTGGTAATCACTTTGGTGGACATGAGGCGTTTATGGAAATTAAGCAAGAGTCTCCTGCTTAGTTGCCTTCGGCAATTAGGCTATGTTCTTTTGCGCTATGTTTTGATCTTCTGATCGCCTCCTTATTGATTCCTAACCTTGTGACTAGCCTTGTTTGCTATCCCTCGTTTGCACAATGCTTGTTCTTACAATCTAATTGGTGCCACTAGAAGTTTCACTTTGGTTGTATGTTCAGTAATGGTGCCACGATTAGCGATCTACGGTGCCGCGATGGAACCTAGGGCCTCCTTGTGGGCGGCCGACGCATGGTTGTGCTGCTGGGTGTGCGCTGGTATCGAGGTTTCTAGTCATGATCCATTGCTGAACTGCACCGATGTGTTATTTTCACGTGAGCTCTTCCTTGGTTATCTCTCCATATCTTATCGAAGATCCCTATATCAGACCGAAAGTAGTAGAGCTTCCTTTTGAAGTCACAAAAAGGATATCCTTTGAAGAACTAGTCACTGACATAAACAATAATAGACTGCAAGAGGTGGTAAACAAGCGACTCTACCTAACTGTCCCTGTAATGACGTCGATCGTCTGATGAGCAACTTATGTCATCCATGTTGGATCAGAAAGGTATCCAACACTTAATGTTGGACAAGTTATCAATCTAATGATAATGGATGGTGATATCATGTGGTGTAATAGGTCACCAGGTGCTCATGAACCTCCCATTCAAGTTCTTGATCTGTAGGTGCATGATAGTCATACAGTTGAAATCAACCATCTCTAGTGTGACTCGTTATCTGCAGACTTCGATGGCGACCATCTGTTTGTCCCTCGATTACAATTATTGTTGTGGTCAAGAGTAAGAATTTGGAGCTTTGAGTGTTGAGAGACAACTGATTAGTTACCCATAGTAAAGTTAATCTCCAGCTAGGTAGCAACTTATTGGTAATTACGAAGGCTATGTCTCGCAGAGCAATGTTAAGCAATGTAACAGCAAGCCATTTAGCAATGCAACTACTGCTTTGTTTTCCAAAACCTGTGCTATCAAGTCAATTCCATCTTGGATAATCACACAGATAGTACAAAATGTTGTATCGGCTACGTAAGGAACTAGAGAAAGCATGTGCCTAGTTTCGATCAGCATCATTGTGCCCCTAGGTACCACAAACGGATTTGTTCAAGGTTCTATTGGACCAAGTGCCAGAGAATATTCAGAAATGGTTCCTTGTCTTTATAGGGATGCTCTCCATGTGGAGTAATGCTTGGCGCCCTGTGAAAATAGCCCATAAGTCCAATACTTGTGCATCGTCAAGTTGGTGTCTAGATCAACGGCGGAAATTGTTACCTAAGAAACATGTCAGGAAGACTATAGACTCCATCTTCAGCTAGAGAAAGGCTATTGCTGCTATGAGAAAGATTATAGAGTGCAAAACACACACCTCAATGTGTGAAGCAAAGAAAAGAAAGAACACGAAATCTGTCCAGATTTTGTGGCACTAAACCGGTTATCTTCAAGCCGGCGATTAGTGACTCAAACGAAGTTGGATTTACTCCAAGCTTGGTGATCTCATTCCTTGCTTAGGACCCTTCAATGTCTTAAGTTAGTTTGAGTATTGGTTGAGTAAAACATCGGATTTGAGAGATATCTTGTCGGCTCGGTTTGCTGCCATTTCAGAACCGAGCAGTTTTGGTAGATGAAGTGTTTGGATGGTCAAATGGTGTCCGGTTGAGTTGAATTTTGGTGAGTAGTTAGATGACCCATGGATCTACATGCCACCAAAATTTGTGCATATTGGAGCAGTAGTTTGTGAGATATGAATAGAAAACAAAAGGGTACAGAATCTGCAATTTCACTGTGACTGTGATCATCCTTTCCATTAGACGGTTGTGTTTGTAATTCATGCCAAGAAATTACAACTTGTAGATGTCTTGCTGTTAGACAACCCTCCATACCTTTGAGAAGACTAATTGCACCCCTATGTGCCTTGCTTTTGCCCGCTTAGATCAGCAATGCGTGAGCAGTCAAGGTGTTCTAGAAGTCAAATTGTGCCCTTGCAATTCAAAAGTAATTGGAAAGGTGTCAAACCATAGATTTTTGGATTATGGTTTTTGAGATATTGATTGGCCGAAGAATGGAAGCCTCGACGTCAAATATAGTTTAAGAAAGCTGGTTTTGATACGATGCAAGTAAACCCAACTTGCTGTGCAACTGCACCACAAAGGCAAATTGTACTTAACCTGCTTGGTAGTAAACTAGTCCCTAGTTTTGTGATTACTTGCAACCTGTGTTGCCCTCCAAGCCTCACTAACATCCTTCTGCATCATTGGTTCTCCAATGCTAACATGCCTAAGGTGTCTTCCATGTGTTTTATCCAAGGGGTTGCCTCAGATACAACTCAGATAACTGTTGCCGTTTGGATACGAGAATTCCCTTAAATAATGGTCATCGAAAACGCTGAGTCAACAGAGTCAGCTATCACATTCACCGCTCACTCAACTGACTCAGGTAATACCGTATTGTTATCAGAGAAAGAGGACTGCACACATGGAACATTATGTAGCTTTCCATCAGTTGACATATGAGTGAGTGCACCGCTACAACCAGTTTGGATATTGATTAACAAGCTTCTCATACCCTCAAAGGATGTTTACCCTGTCTATGATCACCTCCTTTGTGAAAGGTTGTGCTCAAGCCACTTTTGTAGAGAACTGCTTTTCAAACCTTGGGAACAAATATAGCACCGTTGCAAGGAATATCCGTCAACGGACTGCGCTCTAGTGCAAAGTCCATAAGGTCCGTGCTATATCCACTAGGGAAGTAGATGTTACAAGTATTTAGTATACACTTGTATCACTCTTCGTACATCGAGGACGAAGTACGTAGGACAGTGCTATCTTGGATTCCTTCCAATGTAATAATGTTTTATGGACGCCAACGAAAGAAATTCTTCAGACAAAACTTACTATAAAGGACAAGTATCAGAAAGTGTCTTGACCAAATTAGCCTCTCTGATACTCCGAAGTTAAGTGGCCTAATGCTATCACTGATGTTGAAAACTGGATGACATGTATCTCTTCCCTTAAAAGTCTTTCGCACCGAATCTCGGGACGCGATTCCTTTAAGGGGGGAGGGCTGTAACACCCCGGGTGTTTGTCACTAGTTAAGCTATGGGTTTGAGCTCAAACATGATAGATTAAGTGACGATGAAGTTGTCAAGGTCAAACCTATGGCAATGAGCCCCAACCTAAACTCGGATATTGCACCCTTGCTTTACATATAGGCCCTTTTAAAGATATATGCTTGGCTGGTGTTATTGGAATATCTTCATGTGTCTCACATCAATACCCATCTATATGGATCACTGGAAAAGTTTCATGAAGTTTGGAATCAAAAAGTCACATGAAATGATAAGTTATATCCTTATTGGAATGATTTTACTAAATGCGTGAATTGCACTATTAAGTGAATGGAAATGTAGGTCATCAATCAAACCTTGCCACCTTGCTCAAATAACTCTACTTGCACTCATGAACAAAAGTCATGAAAGGTTCATGTTGAGAAAATGCCAAGAAAATGCTCCAATGGATCACAAAGGATAATTTAAGCTTTATCGTGGTCCTTCTTTGGTCAAAGTAGAACTATAGCTTCTACGCCTGTTTTGAAGTTGGACATTAAATAAAAGTTGAAGCTCATGTTAGGTAGAACAAATTTTGTTTAAGGATCAAGAGCTAAATTAGTGCCTAGCCGAGTCAAATGTCGCTCGCAAGATCGAATCCAGTGCTGTTTTTAGGGTTTGAAAATCGGCTAAGTCTGGAATGACTGAAATTCTTGATTCCATTTCCATGTACCTGCCTTTGGTGATTTTTAGTTTGCAAATCATGTCGAACTTGGCCAAAATTATTTAAGCAAAGTTGTTGTCCTCATATAGCTCTACGACACTGTGCAATTGGTTTGGTTTTTCATCACTCCGTTTATGAGTTAGAAGAGGGTGAAGAATGCAGTTTCAGTCGACTTGAAACTGAAACTCAGGATTCAGTTTCAGGTAGCCTACTTTGCAGCCTTTTATCTCTCAAAATAGGCCGAATCAATCCTAGGTCCCTTAATCAAAGTTGTTGTACTCATGTAGCTCTATCATACGGTCTAATTGGTTGATCAAATTACTAATCGTTTCGAGAGATATGGAGGGGAGAAAATCGAACTTCAGTCGTAAGTTTGAGGTGGTATTACATTT
The DNA here is from genome assembly GCF_019320115.1 of Miscanthus floridulus. Lineage (NCBI taxonomy): Eukaryota > Viridiplantae > Streptophyta > Magnoliopsida > Poales > Poaceae > Miscanthus > Miscanthus floridulus. The sequence goes on along the minus strand of NC_089588.1, from coordinate 8,402,460 downwards.
TTGAATCTTTAGAACAGTAGCAATGGCCGACCGGCCGTAGCGCTTCACCGCCGCGTGGCCCGACACTCTCTCGCATGTCCACCATGTCGCCGCGCACGTCGATTTAGAGAGCCCGAGCGCTCACTCATCCCTCCTCACTCGCCTCCCCACTCCCTCTGCCACCCCAGTGCCTCTCTCCGCTCTCTAGTCCGAGCAGTCACCATGGATAGGGAGTGGAGCTCCATGGCCGACCACCAAGCAGCACCGTGCCGCCCCAACCAACCTTGTCCTCCTCTTCCTGGCCTCGCGCTGCTCCTCTGCGCCATCTCCTTGGTCGCACGGTCGTCTGCAGGCTGATGCCCCCGGCGCGCCGGCCGCTGGGCCGCTGCTGCTGCAGCCGGCCGCGGCATGGCCAGGCGCGGGCCACAGCTGGCCGCGGCTAGGCCGGCTGTCCCTTCCCGCTGCCCTAGGGTCGCTTCCCCGCCGGATTCCCAGAGCCCGGCCACGTCCTCGAGCCGATGCTCTGCTCTGTCTCCGTGAGGTTGAAGAAGGAGGACTCACGTGTATTTAGAAGCTCTTTCTTGGGTCCAGTTGCGAAACATGTGACTCATGTGAATAGTGCCGTAAGGACTGGTTTGTGATTATTTTGCAAGAACTTTGGAATTGCATAGTAATTCATAGGAAATTCGTAAAATAGTAAATGTGGACTTTTTGGAATCCTTGTGAAATTGTCTATGCAGTAGATCTATAAGATGTCATGTTTTAGTTAAAGTTTTAGCTGTAAAAATAGATTTATGCCTCTAGGTTTTTAATTCTAGTTGTATTTGTCTTTTTCATAACTAAAGATCTAGGGCTCCAAATGAAGTGAAATTTTTGTGGCATGCTACTCATGTGATAGTTGATGTGTGGTAAAAATTTCATGAGTATTGGATGAAGTATGAGTGAGTTATTGGTTTATCTTGCTCTCACATGATTTCTTGCTTTAGCAACTTGTCTTTTTCATAGAGGTTGCTATACATATTCAAATGGAGTGAAATTTGTACAGTAGACTATTGAGAGGATATGTGAGCGACTGTAATTTTTGTATAATTTATTATATACTTTTGGTATATGTTCATTAAGTCACCTTGCTATCTAAAATAAATTAAGAAATGCATTAAAAGAATTTATTTGGTCCTGGACACTAGGTTTTCTGGTGTTCTTTAGTCATGTGTGACATGTTGGTAAAGTTGGTTTTTCCCAAGTATGTGTTTGCAACATAAGTTAATATTTATTTTCTTGCAAATGGGGTTTATGGGCAGATCTGGGAACTTAGCAAGGTTCTTCATGATAATGTGCTTTTTTGTGAAACTTGTTTATACAAAAGTTGTATATAATTCATGTGTCTAGCTTCTGTTAAAATTTGGTGTCATTTGGCCAAGTAGTTTAAGGGCTATAGCTGTTTAAAGTAGCATATCAGTTTCTGTTCATGTTTTTGATAGAGATGTCTTCCTTGGTTTAATTGACCTTGTTAACTGTGACATCATCTTAAGATGATAATAAGAAAGTTGTAGGTGACTTTATAAGCTTTCCATAAAGTTAAGAATCATGTTTGTCGGAGGTCTAGAACTCTATTTATGCTTCTCTAAAGTTCCTATAAGTTTTCTGTCCATAGTTGTGCCTCTGCTGTTTAGGCTGCTGGTGCAAGTGTTACTTGTGCAACTAGTTTCATGGTGTAGATGATGTTTGCTGTAGTTTTGGTAAATACAAAAGTCGTAGATGATTATCTTATCTTGCTTGTGTTAAATTTTCACGATCCTAGGTCTGATAGTTTAGGAGTTGCATGCTTAATAAGTCTACTGTCAGATTTTGATTACATTCTGCGCAGACTTAAAAGATTAGCATGTTTGGTCATGATAACTTGGGAATCATGCTGAGATGATTAAAGATGAAATGTAGATAATTTCCTAAGCTTTCCAGAATGTCTTGTTTCATATCATTTGGATTTATAAAACTCCATGTATGATTGATTTATGAAGCTGCTGTTTGCAAGTCCAGAAATTGGCATATTCCGATTATAGTTGTTGCTTCACCTTGACTTGCTTTGCATGTTGCTAGGTGTGGTTCACGTCCTTAGTAATTAAGTTAAATACACCTGAGATCTTGTGAGACTTATGTGCCTTGTATAATATTCTTTGTTATCTTAGCATGATAGATTGTGTGATGTTAAGTTAAGCATCGCAAAGTACTTAAGTGTGTTAGTGTAAACTATGCTTGTCTTGCTTGCTATTTTGTGATGCGTCTCATGGTACTATTCTTCATATTTATGCACTTGCATATTGCATCTCATCTAGGTACGCTAGATGCACCACGTGAAGGATGAGATGTTGGAGCCAAACCCGAAGACAGCGTTTGATAGATCTATCCCGAAGATGGAAGGACTAAGCAAGTGCTAGGACTTGAGATGTCACCAGGACGGTGCAAGCTAACTGAACTGACTTTTGTCGGATCCCAGGCAAGCCCCGGAGCATATTAAGCCTCCTAATTTCCGAAATGCAGTTACAGTATTATTGTTACATATATATATTGTTGCATTAAGTTTAGGTGTTGGATGCAAACACTTGCTGCATTGGTTACCCAATCCTTGTCCAGATATTGTTACCCTGAATCCTATGTAGCTCAGGCTCATGTAGTGCTTAGCCCTGCTTTAACACGGTAGAAGTCAGGTGATTTCCTGTCACCTGCGAGATATAGGAAGATACATATGGCACGGTTGGCTATATTTGCTATCGTGGAAAAGAACCAGTCTTAATTTGAAATGAAGACTGGGCGGAGGCTTGCCGGTTTGCAGTGACTCCGTCTGTATCGCTTAAGGACTGATTCTTGGAGCCTTTCCTGTTCATGTTGAACGCATGCCTCTCTCTTAGTTGGCCGTATCCGATGACCGACCGCGAAGCCGAGTAGCTCAACTCAGGCCAAGAGTCGATAAGTATAAAGTACGCCTCGGAAGGGAGCCATAGGCGTGAGTCCAAGGGCAGGTGATTTAAAAGTCCTGATCGTCCTGGCAGAAGGGTAATCCCTGAGAGCGCTGGCGCTGATCGAACCCGCGAATTTGGTTCCTGAGTTGTACCAAAGGTGACCCACGGCTACCCTTGCAAAGTATGCCAGGGTGAGAGTTAGGAATACCCCCTTAGCTGAGTTGTAATTCGATTCGAGTCACCGTCTCTCCCGGTTAGTGAGAACTTGATGGGCTTATCTCCAATGTAGATACACTAAATACCATAATGGTTCGGAAATGATGATATGATGATGACAGCCTTATTATACATGCTATGGTTAATATTGTTTGCTCCTAATAAGTGAGTGCTCTAGTACAGGTGCTAATCTAGTGGACAGGTAAATGATGATAAGCTTGATGCTAAGTTTAAATTGGTTACTATGCTCATAAGCTCTTTTATGCAACTGTGTCCAGCTAGCCCACCTCATAAGCCTTGCATGACCCTTGGTGTCCTTTATTTATGGTTTTGACGGGTAAGTCTAGCTGAGTACCTTCTCGTACTCAGGGTTTATCCCACCATGTTGCAGGTGAAGTTCTTGGCCTGTTGAAGATGGTGGTTAACCGCCGGTGGCTCGGTGATTCTATAGTTACTTCTCATCTATATGCTTTTATCGGATGATGTCACTTATGCTAGCAATGTATTTGGAACATATATTAATGTAATCTTTTGAAAGCTATGTTGTTTTCACTAATCGGTTTTGAAACCCAAACTTGTACTATTATTTGCAAATCCATTTGTAATATTATTTTCCGCTGCAACCCTGCGTATGTGATGTGTATTTGCTTAATCACGCGATCTTGGTTGTGATGTTGATTTACCGAGGTCTTTCGGGACACTCGGCGGACTACCGGGTTTATATGAGTGAAAGTATGTGTGTGTCAACGTGTTAGCGGGGACAGCCGTACTTGATCTTGTATAAATTGGGCGGTTCTGTTACAGCTCCCGCCTCCATCCATTCTCCGACAATTTTATCACCAACATACTAATCCTGAAACGATGCTGGGAGGACGAAACACCCAAGTATGCATGCAGCCAGGCTAAAACTTATTTTCGGCTATAATCTAGCGGCGAATTCAGTTTTGTGCCAAAAACCTAGAACTTGCTAAGGTCCACCCCGCTTTCTCCATATCTAATTTCACCGTTGCCATGGTAAATTCTGAAAGGGATTAAATCGGTTGACATTCCTGGCCGCATCGTGCAAAGCATCGTATTAGTTAAAAGAAGTACCATGTGAACCTAATCTTATTAAACAAAATAAACTAAAAGAAAACTAACCCTAACAGAAAACTACTAACTAAACTAGTCATAATACAAAAGCATTATCCGAAACTAAACCTAAAAAAAATAATCCTAAAAAAACTAACTAAAAATCTAATTAACTAACCCTAAAAATCTAACCCTAACTAAAAATAACTAACCCTAAAAATCTAACTAAAAAACTAATCTACAACTAAAACTAACCCTAAAAAAATAACCCTAAAATTAAACTAACCAACTAATCTAATTAACTAAAGTAACTAAATATACTAAGTAATCTAAATAAACTAAACTAAACTACCTAAAAAAACAAAATCAAACTAAACTAACCCTAACCCTAACCCTAATCTACAGCTAAAAACTAAATATACTAATTAATCTAACCCTAACCAAATCTAACTAAACCAACTAAACTAACAAAATCTAACTAATAATGTAACTAAATAAGAAAATCTAAATTTACTAAAAAAATTACCTACGCAGCCCGAGCAGACGACAACGATGGCGAGTAGGCGCCAGGCGAGGGCTCGCGTGGCCCGGGTGGGGGGCGGCGGCGGGCAGGCGGCGGCCCAAGGCCCGCCGACGAGGGGCAACGTGGCGGCGGTGCGAGAGAGAGAGAGAGAGCGCGAGCGAGCGAGCGAGAGAGAGAGAGAGAGAGAGAGAGAGAGAGAGAGAGAGAGAGAGAGAGAGAGAGAGAGAGAGAGAGAGAGATAGAGAGAGAGAGAGAGAGCGCGACGGAGAAGATGCACACCGGCGGCCGTCGATGAGGGGCGGCACGGTGGGCAAGCGGCAGCCCAAGGCCCACCGCGCGAGGGGCAACGCGGCGGCGCTGTGAGCGAGATAGCGCGCGATGGAGAGGACATGCAGATATTTTAGGTCCTGTCGGCCAGCGAAAGGCCGACAGGGCCGCTGCACTGCCCTCTTCAGCTATGTCGGGGGACCAGTCGGCTACTGGGTGGCCGGAGCTCATGAGACGATCGCAGGCGCGCGGTACGGTCGGGGCCAGGGCTAGCATAGGTGGCAGGACGAGTGCGGCTGAAAGCTCTAGTTTAGTTTTGGTGAATTGATGAAACCCTAAGTGCTAACCTAGTTTATCAAGTGATCATGAGATAGGTAGCACATTCCAAGTGGTGAAGCAAATGAAGATCATGATATGATGATGGTGATGCCATGGTGATGATCAAGTGCTTGAACTTAAAAAGAAGAAAGAGAAAAACAAAAGGCTCAAGGCAAAGGTATAAATGATAGGAGCCATTTTGTTTTGGTGATCAAGACACTTAGTGAGTGTGATCACATTTAGGATCGATAGCCGTACTATTAAGAGGGGTGAAACTCGTATCGGAATACGGTTATCAAAGTGCCACTAGATGCTCTAACTCATTGCATATACATTTAGGATCTAGTGGAGTGCTAACACCCTTGAAAATATTTGTGAAAGTATGCTAACACATGTGCACAAGGTGATACACTTGGTGGTTGGTATATTTGAGCAAGGGTTAGGAAACTTCACCGGTGGAGTGTCTGTCCGTAGAGTACGGACAGTCCAACAGTGCCACCGGCGCCCTATATAAAAAAGACAGAGGTCACTGAAAGTGATCGGACGCTAGCCTCAGTTGGACTGGCGCGTCCGGTCAGTGGCAGCAGAGGGCGCGTGTTTCGGTCTCCGACCGGACGCTGGGTCACTTAGTGTCGGTGTTTTGGAACTGGGGGTCCCTCAACCAACGAGTGAATTTGTGCTGCATGCCCCTAATCCCGGATGGTGATGCAAAGAGACACAAGGTTTATACTGGTTCAGGCAATCGAAGCCCTACGTCCAGTCTGGGAGGTCGATCTTGTATTCCTTGCACCGGAGTGCTCGTAGTAGGGGGTTACAAGCTGGGTGAGAGAGGGAGCTAGCCCCAGGTCTCGGCGAGGGTGGCGTGGGCTGCTTGAGGCGTTGTTCTCAAGCAGCGTGGAAGCGTGTAGTTCTATTGGGGTGTTCGTCTTTCCGTTTGTTGTCCCCCCCCCTAGAAATGGCACCGGCTACCTCCTTTTATAGCCACAAGGAGGAAGCCAGAAGTACATGACAAGTTTACTATTCGCTGACGTGTTCTGCTCCTCGGAGCAGCGCGGCGTCGTGGGAGTTCCCGGTGTCTAGTCGGTATGGTCTCCAGGCCGGCGACCTGCTGCGCTCCTGTACATTTGTTGACTTGGTGAAGTGCCGAGGCCTGGGGACTGCTGTGGTCAGTTGTGCCGAGACCTGCTATGCTGAGGCCGAGGCCCGCTGTGCCGAGGCTTGCTGTGCCGAGGCCCTTGCAGACGGCAATGCGGGGTCTTGGCGGCCATCGTCGTAGTTGATTTAGGCGGAATCAGTGCGGAACGTGCGTCTACTGGATATGGTACCCTATATTGTCAGCAAGGGATGGTAAAAAGGTGATTTGACCGTTGTCCCGTCGCTCCTGTCGCGGTGCATTGCCGATCGTGGCTTACGTAGTGGGTGCAGCTGGACGCATTGATTGGATGCGACAGCTTACTAGAGCGACTTTTGAGGCGGAGGCGACGAGGTTGCGGGACGAGCCCAGCCTCGGACGAGGCAGAGCATGGCCAGCTCGCCTGAGGCCCTATCGGGAGTCTCGGGCAAGGCGGAACTCGGTCAGTTCGCTGGTCCCGAGGTCACAGGAACCCAGTTCTGACTCCCCACGTCGTGTTCGTCCTTGGTGCAGGAGTTGGCAGCACAGTGGCCGGTAACCCCTGCCCAGTCCCGTCGTGGATGGCAGGGCGCTGACGTGCTGGTCTGTTACTTCGCCGTACTGTGCCGTCGTGTGGTTGTCGGAGCGGTTGAGCGCCTTGATTAGATGTGACGTCCAGCCGGGGTAGTCTAGTCAGAGCGGTGGTCGCGGGGCTGGTGGCGAGTCGGCCTCGCGCAAAATAGGAGGATCACAGACCTTGGCGAGGAGGCCTCGGGCGAATCGGACAATCGGTACTTCTTCTGAGGCCTCGGCGAGAGGGCCTCGGGTGAAGGGGCCTCGGCGAGGGGGCCTCGGGCGAATCAGAGATTTCTGGCTGAGACCTCGTTTGTCTTATTGGTCCTTGTTACTGATTCCGAGGCCACAGTATCCCAGACATGGCTCCCCATGCTGTGTTGTTCTCGGAGCAGGAGTTGGCAGCACAGTGAGGCATGGGCGTCAACCATGTGCATAGTGGTTGGCATAGTGGCGGGTAACCCCTGCCCAGTCCTGTCTCCTGTCCCGTCGGCCATTCCTCTGTACTGTGTTGAGCATGCAGCCAACGCCAGGGGCTGCGGTTGGCTGTGGTAATGTGACCCGACGTTTTGTCAGAGGGACGGGTGAAGGAAGAGGCAGCAGAGTGCTGCCGAGCCTGCCTCGCGCGAGACGGAGGGTCGGCGGCCCGGCCAAGGCCTGCGACGAGAGGGGGGCAGCCGAGGCCTTCGGTGGGGGATCGCCCGAGGTCAGCGGTGAGGGGGCCTCGGGCGAGTCGGAGAATTGGCCGAGGCTAGCCGTGTTTAACTAGTTTCGATCTTTTACGAAGTCTAAGCAATCGCTTTTTGGTTCTTGCTTAGGGTACCCCTTCTCGCGGTATCCGACAGTAGCCCCCGGGCCTTGGGGGGAGTGGAGGCACTCCCCCTGAGGTTCTGACGAGAATTGGCTCTTGATAGTTCCTGCCGGGATGGCGTTTCGTACTCGAGGTTTCGGTGGGTGCGCGCGAGCGCACCCGCCGGGTGTAGGCCCCGAGGCCCTGGAGGAGTGATTTTACTTCTCCAGGGGCTTTTTTCTCTTTCGAGTGAGGGGTTTTAATTGTGTTTGCCGGGCCCGTGGGTGCGAGTTCGGATCGCAGGGTCTCGACGATGCTGCGGAAAGAGCCCCTTAGCCTCCGCCTGGAGCGAGAGGGCCGTCAGGGGTTCCTCCGGCTTTTTGTACGACCCTCGTGCTTCCTTTTCGCTCGAAAGGAGGGGTGGAAGATGCCATGCTACCCTCGGTGGGTGCGAGCAACGGCATTTCCGGTGAGCTGTTATCGGGTAAGTCCGAGTGGAGGCCCGTACCCCATTCGCTGGGGTCGGCTAGCGGTCCGGAGACGCGCTCCAAAAATACCGGCGGGTTTCTCTAATGGGTGCCGGGGCCGTTCGCTGGGCCTCGGTGGCTCGGTGCCTCCCTACGGTGGGATCCCATTCGGAGACCTCCCTGCCGGTCTCGGACACGACACTGGGCGCGCTCGTACAGGCTTGCCCATAGTCGTCCCTGACTCTTTTGCCCTGGGGCAGCTGTCGAAACCCCTGGGGGCCCAGCCTTCAAACCCCTGGACCATAACGGGCTCGGGTCGCTTGTCTTTATCTTGGGTGCAGGAAGAGCCCCCGAGCCTCCACACGGAGCGAGAGGGCGGTCGGGGGTCCTCCCGACTTTTTTTGTCCGTCTCCCGCACGTCCTTTTCGCTCGGACGGGGGGCTGTTTGCCGAGCCCACTCGTGTGCGAGCCTGAGCCGCTGGGTCTCGGCAAAGTTGCAGGAGGAGCCCCCGAGTCTCTCGCACGGAGCGAGAGAGCGGTCAGAGGTCCCCTGGCTTTTGGTTCGCCCCTCGCGCGTGAGGGTCTGTCCGCCGAGCCCCCCTCGAGTGCGAGCCTAGGTCGCGGGGTCTCGGCGTCTTTTTGCAGAAGGAGCTCCCTAGCCTCTGCACGGAGCAAGAGGGCCGTCAGGAGTTCTTCTGGCTTTTTGAACGACCCTCGCGCTTCCTTTTCGCTCGAAAGGAGGGTTTGTTTTGCCGAGCCCCCTCGTGTGCGAGCCCAAGTCGCTGGGACTCGGCAATGTTTCGCAGGAAGAGTCCCTTAGCCTCTGCGCGGAGCAAGAGGGCCGTCAGGGATTCTCCTGACTTTTTGTTTGACCCTCGCACTTCCTTTTCGCTCGGAAGGAGGGGTGGAAGATGCCACGCTACCCTCGGTGGGCGCGAGCAATGGCATTTCCGGTGAGCTGTTATCGGGTGAGTCCGAGTGGAGGCCCGTACCCCATTCGCTGGGGGTCGGCTAGCGGTCTGGAGACGCGCTCCAAGAGTACCGGAGGGTTTCTCTAGTGGGTGCCGAGACCGTTCGCTGGGCCTCGGTGGCTCGGTGCCTCCCTACGGTGGGATCCCATTCGGAGACCTCCCTGCCGGTCTCGGACGCAACACAGGGCATCCCAAGCGTTTCGCTTGCTTGGGCCTCGGGCTCGCATAGGCTCACCCGTAGTCACCCCTGACTCTGTTGCCCTGGGGCGGCTATCGAAACCCCTAAGGGCCCAGCCTTCAAACCCCTGGACCGTAGCGGTCTCGGTGCCCAGTTCCTTTGCCTGAAAGGAATCGGGTGGGGGCTATCCCTCTCCCTACGGCTAACAACGGCAGGCGCGTCTTTTGAGGCGGCTTTTTCAGGGAGGTGAAACGGCGCCTGCTTCTACTGCGGTTGGACGCGACGTGGCGTCAGCCGACGGGACGTAACTGCACGTGCAATTAATGAGGAGGGAGTGGGCGCGTGGGCGGTAAGACCGGATCTGGGTAACCGCAGCGGATTTTTTGGGAAAACTTCCCCGATTTCGTCGCCCGGCGGTTTCGTCTCGTCCCTGTATAAATACGCAAAGAGCCTCGCCCTCCCCCTCCTTACCTTTTCCACGTTCGCTTTCGCTGCCTCCGTGCCGTCGTTGAGAGCATAGAGCGGGGAGGAGAAGGGCGAGAGAGAGAGACCGAACGAAAGAGAGAGAGAGATTACCGTCGTAGCAGCGTCCTCCACTGCGCAATGGCAGGTGGTCCCGTCCTCCTCCCGGCGGATCCCTGGGAAGGGTCTAACGTCACCGAGGGGAAGCTGCAGTCGCTCGTGGAGGCCGGTCTTCTTCGCCCGATCACCGACCCTGACGAGCCGGAGTGGATCGCTCCGGGGAACGAGTCAGAGCCGAGGCCGCGCGACGGCTACGTGGTGAGCTTCGTCGTCTTCCACGAGCGAGGCCTCGGGTCGCCGGTGGATAACTTCATGCGGGCGCTCCCGCACTACTATGGCATGGAGCTCCACAATTTCAGCCCCAACTCCATCGCACAGGCGGCCATCTTCGTCGCCGTCTGTGAGGGGTACTTGGGGATCGCTCCCCACTGGGAGTTGTGGCTCCACTTGTTCCGGGCGACGTTCACCACCAAGCCGGGGGGAACGAGGGGGGCCCGGAAGGTGCAGAGGGCCGGCGGCTGCACCCTTCATGTGCGCCAAGACCGGCAGTCCCTCTACATCCCGGCCCAGCTGTCGTCGTCCAACCGCCGTTGGTACGACGGCTGGTTCTACCTCTGCAACGACGACGGAGGACTTCCTCCTTATACCGGGCGGGTTGTAGAGAGTCAACCAGAGAAATGGGGATACGGCGTTATCAAGGCTGATCAGCCTAGGTTGGAGCCACTCTTGCGGGCCTTGGGGAAGCTACGGGACTGCGGCCTTTCGGCGGCCGTGGTCGTGGCGGCCTTTCACCGCCGAAGGGTGTTGCCGCTAATGGCCCGGCGGCGGCGGCTGTTCGAGATGACGCTGAGCGACCCAATCGCCGGTATCAAGATGTCCGCCTTTGCCCTTACCGACGGCGAGACCCTGCGTCGGGTGAGAGAGGCGGTAGATGGGAAGCCGAGGCTCGATGACTTGATGCCGTTCCCGATGCGCCCGTCGCGGGGGCACATTTCACTGGTAAGTTGGATGTTGCCGAGGCTTTCGCGGCCTTCTTGTTTTTCGCCTTTTTTGTCTGTTGTCTTACTTCGTCGTTCCCGCAGGGGATAAGAGACGTGCGAGACTCGCCGCCGCCCGTTCCCGAGGACGCCCGGCGGCGAGCCGCGAACAGGGCGCGCGCCGAGGAGGAGAAGAAGAAGAAAGATGCCAAGGAGGCGAAGCGCACGAAGAAGCTCCTCGCGCGCGAAAAGCTGGACACCCGTCGCCGGCGTCAGAAGCTCGACGGTCTCCTGTTGGAGCCGTCTCCCTCGCCGTCGGTGTCGGATTCTTCGGGTGACGGCGACGGGCGCGAGGCGGGGACGGCCTGCCTGGAACACCTCCCCGATATTAGGGAGATGGTGCCCGGGGCGCCGGCAAGGAGCCTGACGCCCCGAGGAGGAGGTGTCCCGGGGCCGGTGGCGGCCCGTCCCGGGGCCGAGGCCAACACGCCCGAGGCACGGGTGTCGGAGGAGCGTGCCGTCAGCCCGATGGGCTCGATGGTGGAGGTGGAGCGAGCGACGGTGGGGGCGACCCCATTGTCTCCGCGAAGGGTCGAGGAGGTGCCGGGGTCCGATGGAGCCCAGCTAGCACTGATGGACACCGAGGCCGCACTGCTGCCACCACCGCCGCCGTTGCAGAGGAGGCTGGCGGTGTCGAAGCGGCTGCATCCACGTTCGCGGTAAGCGTCTTTTCTGGTGGAGTCCGTTATTACTTCTTGTTTGCCCCTTGGTCGCATGCTGACCTTGGGAGTGTATTTGCTTCCAGCCAGACGCATCTGGTGGAAGATCCTGCCTTGGCGCCCCGTAAGGCGCTCAGGGTGAACGTTAGCTCCTCCGCCCATCAGGCAGCGGAGGTGCAGGCTGGCGCGCAGCGTGGCGCGGCGTCGGGTGGGGCCGTTTCGGAGGAGGCGGCTGCCCAGGAAAAGGGTGCCGAGGCGGCCACGGAGCGAGTGGAGGAGGAGCCCACGCCCTATGATGTCGTGGGTCTTGGGGCGAATGAGGCTGGGGCGTCCACCATTGCCGAGGCCATTGAGGGTGACGCCGGAGCCCCCAAGGCCTCCGAAGTCAGGGCGGTGGACGCCGGGGCCGACGAGGTAGAGACGGCGGAGGCTAGAGCCCCCGGGTCCGTCGAGGCCGAGGCGATGGAGATGGAGCAAGTTTTGGCTCCGGAAGCCATTTCTTGCCAAACTTCTTCAACTAGTTGAATATCCTTGGCTTAAGGCCTTGTCTGAGTGATCGGACGAGCCTCGATCCATTTGGAGAATTTGTCGACGGCTACCAGCAGATGGGTATAGCCCCCGGGTGCCTTCTGCAGAGGCCCAACCATGTCCAGCCCCCACACAGCGAATGGCCATGTGATGGGGATGGTTTGGAGGGCTTGGGCCGGGAGGTGCGTCTGTCGAGCGTAGTGCTGGCATCCCTCGCAGGAGCGTACTAGCTTCGTGGCGTCGGCCACCGCCGTTGGCCAATAGAAACCTTGGCGGAAGGCGTTACCCACGAGCGTCCGAGGCGCCGCGTGGTGCCCGCAGACTCTTGCGTGCAAGTCCCAAAGTAAGGATTGGCCAGCCTCGGTGGTGATGCATCGTTGGAGAATACCAGATGGGCTACGCCTGTACAACTCGCCGTCGCAGAGGACGTAAGTCTTGGCGCGTCGCGCAAGCCATCGGGCCTCGGCTCTATCCGCAGGGAGCTCTCCTCGAACGAGGCGATCAAGGAAAGGGACTCGCTAGTCCGTTCCTTGGTCGGCCTTGGGAGGCTCTGTGTCAATCGCCATGGCCTCGGGCTCGGCTGGCGGGGTCTCGGTGGTAGAGGGGGCCTCGGGCCCTACGGTGAGCTCGGCCGATGGGCCCTCTTCTATCGCCGAGGCGTAGTCGACGGATGGCTTGTGGAGGTCTCTGGCGAAGACGTTCGGGGGGACCGGGGTCCGCGCCGACGCCATTTTTGCCAGTTCGTCTGCGGCCTCGTTGAACTTTCGCGCAACGTGGTTGAGTTCGAGGCCGTCGAACTTGTTTTCCAGGCGACGTACTATCGTGCAGTATGCCTTCATTTTGGGGTCATGGCAGCTTGACTCTTTCATCACCTGATCGACGACGAGCTGCGAATCACCCCGTACGTCGAGACGTCATACTCCAAGCTTGATGGCGATTTGCAGGCCGTTGACGAGGGCCTCGTATTCGGCCACATTGTTGGAGGCGGCGAAGTGAAGCCGGATCATGTAGCGCATGTGTACTCCAAGGGGCGAGACCAGGAGCAGGCCCGCGCCAGCCCCAGTCTTCATCAGAGACCCGTCGAAGTACATGGTCCAGCATTCTGATTGGATTTGAACGGGTGGCAGCTGTGTGTCGGTCCACTCGGCTACAAAGTCGGCCAGGACCTGTGATTTGATCGCTTTCCGAGGCGCGAAAGATAAGGTTTCCCCCATGAGTTCGACAGCCCACTTGGCTATTCTACCCGAGGCCTCCCGGTTTCGGATTATCTCTCCCAGAGGAAAAGACGACACCACAGTCACCGGGTGGGACTCGAAGTAGTGACGCAGCTTGCGTCGAGCCAAGACTACGGTGTAAACCAGCTTCTGGATGTGGGGGTAATGCGTCTTAGTCTCGGAGAGCACTTCGCTGATGAAGTAGACAGGTCGTTGGATAGGTAGAGCATGTCCCTTCTCATGCCTCTCGACAACCACGGCCGCGCTGACCACTTGGGTCGTCGCGGTGACGTAGAGTAAGAGGTGTTCGCCCTCGGTGGGCGGAACCAGGACGGGGGGGTTGGTGAGCAGTGCTTTGAGCCTGGCGAGGGCTTCCTCGGCCTCGGTGGTCCAGGAAAAGCGCTCGGACTTTCTCAAGAGGCGGTACAGGGGCAGGCCTTTCTCGCTGAGGCGCGAGATAAAGCGGCTTAGGGCCGCAAGGCATCCCATCACCCTCTGCACCCCTTTGAGGTCTCGGATCGGGCCCATGTTGGTCACGGCCGAGACCTTCTCCGGGTTAGCCTCGATTCCACATTCCGAGACTATGAATCCCAAGAGCATGCCTCGGGGAACCCCGAAGACACACTTCTCGGGGTTGAGCTTGATTCCCTTCTCTCTGAGACATGCGAAGGCCACCTCCAAGTCACCGACAAGATCACCGGCCTTCCTGGACTTGACTACGATGTCATCCACGTAGGCCTCGACGGTTCGCCCGATGTGTTCGCCAAAGACTTGGATCATGCACCGCTGGTAAGTAGCCCCTGTGTTTCTGAGGCCAAACGGCATGGTTACGTAGCAGTACATGCCGAATGGAGTGATGAAAGAAGTCGCGAGCTGGTCGGACTCTTTCATCTTGATTTGGTGGTAACCGGAATACGCATCAAGGAAGGAGAGGGTTTCGCATCCTGTAGTGGAGTCGACGATTTGGTCAATTCGTGGTAGTGGGAATGGGACCTTCGGGCACGCTTTATTTAGACCAGTGTAGTCCACGCACATCCTCCACTTGCCACTTTTCTTCCTGACTAACACGGGGTTAGCCAACCACTCTGGATGGAATACTTCCTTGATGAACCCGGCGGCCAAGAGCTTCTGCACTTCTTCGCCGATGGCCCTGCATTTTTCCTCGTCAAACCGGCGCAGGCGCTGCTTTGCCGGCCTGGAGCCCGCCCGGATATCTAAGGCGTGCTCGGCGACCTCCCTTGGTATGCCCGGCATGTCCGAGGGACTCCACGCGAATATATCGACGTTCGCACGGAGAAAGTCGACGAGCACAGCCTCCTATTTACTGTCGAGGGTGGCGCTGATCTTCAGTCCTCGGCCGTTGGGGGCGGTGAGATCGACGGGGACGAGCTTGACGTCCTCCGCGGGCTCGAAGGTCCCGACGCGCCGCTTGGCATCGGGAACCTCGCTACCAAGCTGGTCGAGATCGGCGATGAGGGCCTCGGCCTCCACGATGGCCTCGGCGTACTCGATGCACTCGACGTCGCAGTCGTATGCATGTTCGTACGTGAACTCGACGGTGATGATGCCGTTGGGGCCTGGCATCTTGAGCTTGAGGTAGGTGTAGTTGGGGACCGCCATGAACTTGGCGTAGCACGGGCGCCCCAAGATGGCGTGGTAAGCCCCCTTGAATCCAACCACCTCGAAGGTGAGGACCTCCTTGCGGTAGTTGGAGGGAGTGCCAAAGCAGACGGGTAAGTCGATACGCCCGAGGGGTCGTGTGCGCTTTCCTGGCACGACGCCGTGGAAGGGCGCGGAACCGCCTCGAAGCCGTGATTGGTCGAGCTCCAGGAGCTCCAGAGTGTTGACGTAGAGGATATTGAGGCCGCTGCCTCCGTCCATGAGCACTTTGGTGAGCCGGGTGTTGCCGACGATCGGGTCGACGACAAGCGGGTACTGCCCGGGGTTTGGAACATAATCGGGGTGGTCATCTCGGTCAAAGGTGATTGCCTCTCGAGACCAGTCGTGGTACCGGGGGGTAGCCACCTTGACCGAGAAGACCTCTCGGCGTTCCCTCTTTCGCTGGCGCACCGTGAGGCATGCCGAGGGTCCGCCAAAGATCATGAAGGCGTTGCGTACCTCGGGGAACCCATCATCTTTATCGCCGTCCCTCTCGCCGGCGCCCCTTTTCCTGGCGTCATCGTCGTCGGGGAGCCCAAGCCTGGCGTAGTAACGCCGGAGCATGGTGCATTCCTCGAGAGCATGCTTCACCGGACCTTGATGGTAGGGACAGGGCTTCTTCAGCATGTCGTCAAATAGCCCGGGGCCCCGGGGGCCTCGGGGATTCTTGCGATCTGCCGTGGCGACATGGCCGGCCTCGAGGACCTCCTGCTTCCCTGGGCGACCCTTCTTTTTTCTCTTGGGGACGCGGGTGGGCGAGGCCTCGGGGGCCTCGTCCTTCTGCTTCCCCTTGGCGTCGTTGTTGGGGAAGATGGCCCCAACCGCCTCTTCGCCCGAGGTGAAGTTGGTGGCGATGTCAAGGAGTGCGGCCGCCGTGGTTGGTACGTTCCGGCCCAATTCTCGGACCAGGTCTCGGCAGGAGGTGCTAGAGAGGAATGCTTGGACGATCTCTGAGTCACCGACGCGGGGCAACTCGGTGCATTTCTTGGAGAAGCGCCGGATGAAATCTCGAAGAGACTCGTCCGGCTTCTGGCGGCAACCTTTGAGGTCCCAGGAGTTCCCGGGGCGCACGTAGGTGCCCTGGAAATTCCCGACGAAGACCCTCACCAAGTCGTGCCAGTCGTGGATTTGTGCGGGGGGAAGGTGTTCGAGCCAGGCTCGCGCTGAGTCTGACAAGAACAAAGGGAGGTTGCGGATGATGAGCAGGTCATCGTCCGCACCACCTAGCTGACAAGTCAGGCGATAATCGGCTAGCCATAGCTCGAGGTTCGTCTCGCCGCTATACTTTGTGAGGTTGGCAGGTTGCCTGAACCAGGCTGGGAAGTGAGCATTGTGGATGGCTCTACTAAAGACCCGAGGGCCAGGTGGCTCGGGAGAAGGACTGCGGTCCTCTTCGCTGTCGTAGCGACCGCCTCGGTGTGGGTGGTAGCCCCAGGCGGCTCCGTCGTCGTGGCGCCGTCGCCTGCCGACTACTTCGTGGTCGCCTCGTGCCTCGCGTTGGTCTCCAGGTCGATCGCGTACCGAGGGGGCCCTGTTGACCGTTGGCGCGCGAGCAGCCTCGGGACGGACCGAGGCATCCTGGCCCTGGCGAGGTCGCGACGTGGGTTGCTCCGAAGTGCCTCCGCGCCGGCGGGAGGCGGAACTTTCGGCCTGCTGCACCGCTGCGGTCTCGAGGAGGTCGCGGAGCTCTCCGCGGACCCGTCGCCCCTCGGTGGTGGAGGGCTCGGGCATTGCTCGGACCAGCATCGCAGCCGCTGCGACATTCTGGCTAGCGCGATTAAAGATTGGGGGTGGCTCATCCCCCTCGTTGTCGTTGATGCGGTGATAGACGTCGCGGGCCCTCCGTCGGGCTCCTCCGCCCTCACCGCGCTCTTGCTGCTCCTGCTCGAGAGTGTCCCGTAGCTGTTGCAAAAGGAGTCAGTCTTGTTCGACCTTGGCTTGAAGCTCGCGGAGCTGCTCCAGGTCTGGGCGTCGATGCTCCATGCGGACGGGATTCTTGTTCCATGCTGTCGGGGCTTCGAGACGCGGAGGTGTGGCATCACCCGCCCCTGCTCGGGGCGGGGAATGGTTGCCTGTCCTTTCTTCATCTTCGCCCGCCCTTGGCATCCCGAGCCCGACGTGGAAGCACTCACGGGATGGATCGTAAGTCCCCTCATCGTCGGAGTCAGAATAGCCGAGGCAGTAGTCGCTTGCGGCCAAGAATTGGCGCAAAGCCCCAGGGTTGTGGAGTTCGGAGAAATCCACCCCGGGCCATGCCTCGTCCTCGTCTGAGGAGTCGGAGTGGGTGCTCAGGTCGAGAGCGAAGCGCTGGCGGCGCTCCGAGAGGTGCTTGTGAGTGGTAGTGTAAGCGTAGGCATAAGAGGCGGCGGCATTTCTCAACCCAAAGGGGTATGGGGATGGCGCCGTCTCCATATTCTGCCCCGCCGGGGTCAGCTCTTCAGGGAGCGGTGGAGCGGAGCTAGACGACTGGGCATCGCCGCGAGCCTCCGGCGATTTTCCTTTGTCCAGGCTCAGGTCAGACAGGTCCCCGGCCAGGGACCCCGTACCAACAGCTGGTCGTAGGATATCGGCGGGGAGTGGCGTGCCGCCCCGGGCTCGCGTAGCGTCGGGGTGGCCTTGCTCGCGTCGTGCCTGGCGAGCGTGGCGAGAGCGGCCGCCCGGGCGCCGCCTGCGCCTGGGCTGCCGGAGCGCGACTTCGTCGTCGGACGGTGGGGCTCGAGGAGTGAGGAGCACCATGTCGTACTCATGCCCTAGAGACATGAACTCTAGGCTCCCGAACCAAACTACGGTGCCGAGACGCAATGGTCGTATGTGGTCTGCCATCTGGAACTTGCTAGGATGACGAAGCTGACACGCAGAGTCCCCTACCTGGCGCGCCAACTGTCGGTGTTTTGGAACCGGGGGTCCCTCAACCAACGAGTGAATTTGTGCTGCGTGCCCCTAATCCCGGATGGTGATGCAAAGAGACACAAGGTTTATATTGGTTCAGGCAATCGAAGCCCTACGTCCAGTCTGGGAGGTCGATCTTGTATTCCTTGCACCGGAGTGCTCGTAGTAGGGGGTTACAAGCTGGGTGAGAGAGGGAGCTAGCCCCAGGTCTCGGTGAGGGTGGTGCGGGCTGCTTGAGGCGTTGTTCTCAAGCAGCGTGGAAGCGTGTAGTTCTATTGGGGTGTTCGTCTTTTCGTTCGTTGTCCCCCCCCCTAGAAATGGCACCGGCTACCTCCTTTTATAGCCACAAGGAGGAAGCCAGAAGTACATGACAAGTTTACTATTCGCTGACGTGTTCTGCTCCCCGGAGCAGCGCGGCGTCGTGGGAGTTCCCGGTGTCTAGTCGGTATGGTCTCCAGGCCGGCGACCTGCTGCGCTCCTGTACATTTGTTGACTTGGTGAAGTGCCGAGGCCTGGGGACTGCTGTGGTCGGTTGTGCCGAGACCTGCTGTGCTGAGGCCGAGGCCCGCTGTGCCGAGGCTTGCTGTGCCGAGGCCCTTGCAGACGGCAATGCGGGGTCTTGGCGGCCATCGTCGTAGTTGATTTAGGCGGAATCAGTGCGGAACGTGCGTCTACAGGATATGGTACCCTATATTGTCAGCAAGGGATGGTAAAAAGGTGATTTGACCGTTGTCCCGTCGCTCCTGTCGCGGTGCATTGCCGATCGTGGCTTACGTAGTGGTTGCAGCTGGACGCATTGATTGGATGCGACAGCTTACTAGAGCGACTTTTGAGGCGGAGGCGACGAGGTTGCGGGACGAGCCCAGCCTCGGACGAGGCGGAGCATGGCCAGCTCGCCTAAGGCCCTATCGGGAGTCTCGGGCGAGGCGGAACTCGGTCAGTTCGCTGGTCCCGAGGTCACAGGAACCCAGTTCTGACTCCCCACGTCGTGTTCGTCCTTGGTGCAGGAGTTGGCAGCACAGTGGCCGGTAACCCCTGCCCAGTCCCGTCGTGGATGGCAGGGCGCTGACGTGCTGGTCTGTTACTTCGCCGTACTGTGCCGTCGTGTGGTTGTCAGAGCGGTTGAGCGCCTTGATTAGATGTGACGTCCAGCCGGGGTAGTCTAGTTAGAGCGGTGGTCGCGGGGCTGGTGGCGAGTCGGCCTCGCGCGAAATAGGAGGATCGCAGACCTTGGCGAGGAGGCCTCGGGCGAATCGGACAATCGGTACTTCTTCTGAGGCCTCGGCGAGAGGGCCTCGGGCGAAGGGGCCTCGGCGAGGGGGCCTCGGGCGAATCGGAGATTTCTGGCTGAGACCTCGTTTGTCTTATTGGTCCTTGTTACTGATTCCGAGGCCACAGTATCCTAGACATGGCTCCCCATGCTGCGTTGTTCTCGGAGCAGGAGTTGGCAGCACAGTGAGGCATGGGCGTCAACCATGTGCATAGTGGTTGGCATAGTGGCGGGTAACCCCTGCCCAGTCCTGTCTCCTGTCCCGTCGGCCATTCCTCTGTACTGTGTTGAGCATGCGGCCAACGCCAGGGGCTGCGGTTGGCTGTGGTAATGCGACTCGACGTTTTGTCAGAGGGACGGGTGAAGGAAGAGGCAGCAGAGTGCTGCCGAGCCTGCCTCGCGCGAGACGGAGGGTCGGCGGCCCGGCCAAGGCCTACGACGAGAGGGGGGCGGCCGAGGCCTTCGGTGGGGGATCGCCCGAGGTCAGCGGTGAGGGGGCCTCGGGCGAGTCGGAGAATTGGCCGAGGCCAGCGGTGTTTAACTGGTTTCGATCTTTTACGAAGTCTAAGCAATCTCTTTTTGGTTCTTGCTTAGGGTACCCCTTCTCGCGGTATCCGACACTTAGTGACCAGATGCTAGAGGGCTGCATCCGATGCTGCTGACGTGGCAGCGCACAGGGGAGTCGCCGTGTGACCGGACGCTGGGAGTGTCCGGTCGAGCATGACCGGATGCGTCCGGTCGTGAAAAGTCGTCTCTGGATGCTTACTGGAAACGACGGGACGCTGGTGTTCAGCGTTCGGTAACTTTGAGCTGTTGCGTCCGGTCATCACTTGACCGTTGAGATCGGGTGATCGACATTTGAAGAGAGAGGACACGTGGCACGCATCGCGTGACCGGACGCTGAGGTCCAGCATCCGGTCAATATGACCGGAGCGTCCGGTCAATATGACCGGAGCGTCCGGTCACCCCGCGTTGTGCCCAGTGAAGGGGTACAACGGCTCTATTTCGTGGAGGCTTCTATTTAAGCCCCATGGCCGGCTCAAGCTCACTCTCTTGGCCATTTATATTAATATAGCAACCTTGTGAGCTTAGCCAAAGCCCTCCCACTCATCTCCATCATTGATTCATCATCTTTGTGAGATTGAGAGTGAATCCAAGTGCATTGCTTGAGTGTTTGCATCTAGAGGCACTTGGTGTTCGTGTTTTGCTGCGGGATTCGCTTATTACTCTTGGTGGTTGCCGCCACCTAGATGGCTTAGAGCAGCGATGATCATTGAGCGGAGGTTGGTGATTGTCTCCGGCTTCGATCGTGGTGATTGTGAGGGGTTCTTGACCTTTCCCCGGCTTAGAGCCAAAAGGTACTCTAGTGAATTGCTCGTGGCTTGTGTGATCCTCATCTTGTGTTGGTTGTGCGGCACCCTATTGAGGGTTTGACGTGTGATGCCAATTAGCACGTGAGCCTCCAAGTGAGTGAATCGCCACAACGAGGAGTAGCTTATCGGCAAGCAAGTGAACCTCGGTAAAAAATCATTGTATTCATCATTTGATTCTGAGGTGATTGGTCTTCATTGATATTAATTCTTGTGATTGATTGGTTTACTCCTCGACACGGCGGTATAACTATTTTGCTCACTCTCTTTATATTACCGCAAACTAGTTGTCAAGCTCTTTAGTGTAGCTAGTTGAGAAAGCTTGTTAGTTTGGTTAGTGTGGCTTTTTAGTTAGCCTTTGAGAGCACACTAACTAGTGTAGTGACATAGCTATGTGGATAGAAACTATATAAACTAAAATTGTGGTAGGTGGCTTACAATATTTTAGTAGGCTAGCGCAACACTTAATTCGCCTCATAATTGCCTAACCGGTTTGTTAAGTGTTGTTGTAGAATTTTTTTAATAGGCTATTCACCCCCTCTAGCCATTAGGACCTTTCAGCGACGGGGCAGCAGGGCTCGGCCACACGCGTCTGGGGCGTCGGCGGAGCAGGGCGCGCGCGGTGGAGGCGAGCACGTAGTCACGACGGAGGAAGAAGGTCACGAGTCTGGAGGAAGAGGAAAGAAAAAAGAAATGAACCGGTATCTGTGTAACGAGTGGTAGTGGTGGGTAATTTTCACCAACTTCATCAATTTGAGTTTGATGGAGCACCCCTTGAGAAGATCCACTATTTTGGTGAATCTGGCCCTCATATCCACATTTTTTGTGGATCTAAATTTGATAGAGCTAGATTGTTTGGCCAATTTTTTATAAAGTAAAGCTATTTTTGGTGAATCTGGAGCTGAGGACCGTTTGCGGATACTATTAAAAATCAATTATAGTTGGTTGACCGCGAGAATTCCACCAAATGGATTGGGATGCTTGATATTTTTCTCACCACCGCTTCGTTACGGAGCTGAGAATTCAGGCTCGGAGCAAGCAGCCCAACCCGCAGGCCAGACCGTGGGCTGTGCTCTGTGGCCGATAAAGAAAAGTCAGTGAAATCGCTGGAACAACAGCCCACCTCAGTCCAAGAGGGACGGACACCCCTTCCTTCTCCAATCTTTCTGTCTCTCCAAGCCTTCCATAGTGCGATCCCCTTCCCCTTCCCCTTCTGGAACTCTCTCTGCTCCGCCTCGCACACGTTCCGTCGCTTCACTCCCCGCTCTCCCTCAATCCTCACCGCCGCCCTCTCCTCCAAATCCACCGCAGCCCGAACCCCCAACTCCCATTCCCCGCACGCGGGCGCGATCCGATGAGGCCCTCCACCAGCGCTGCCAAGCGGCAGCGAAAGGCGGTGCCGCTCGGCGACGTCACCAACCTCGTCCGCCCCGAGACCCCGACCCCGATCAAGCCCAGAAGGACTGCACGCCGGCCCCTCCCCGCGCCCTCCGACGCCTCCGCTGTCTCCTCCACCTCCTCCGCCTCGGTCACGCCGGCGCTCAAGCCATCTTCCTCCGCGTCGGCCACGCCCGCGCCCGAGCCTTCCTCCTCCGCCCAGGTCACGCCTGCGCCCCAACCGTCGTTCTCCGCCACGGTCACGGCCGCGCCCAAGCCGTCCTCCACCGCCTCGGTCACGCCCGCGCCCGAGCCGTCCTCCGCCGCCACGGTCACGCCCGCGCCCAAGCCGTCCTTCGCCGCCGGTGAGGGAATCTGCATCTCACATCTGCTCTCGATCCGCCGCAGCTGGGTGTGGTGGTGGCATCTTCGGTCATCATTGTGCTGTGATTTCTAACGCTGCTCTTGGTTTGCAGTCCTCGACGAGGTGGGGAGCGTTTTCGAATCGCCGACCATCTGCACGGTTTACGCGAGGCGCAGGACTACCGATGCTGAGGCTGAGGCCGAGGGACGGGTCAACCCCACCATCACCAACAAGGGCAAGGAAACTGTCGGTGCTGCGGCAAGTTGCCCGCCTCTTGGAAAATCCACGAAGAATATCAGGTGAGAAACTCGTACTTGTTACCTACTATGACTGATGTCATGCGTTGGTGGTATATTCAATACAGTCCCACTTCAGAGTTAGTACCATATCTCCGCAGTGCAATTGTTTGTGATTTGGACACCGATAGAGTAATGATAGTCCCTTCTGTGGGTGCCAGAGACCTCTCGTGTAGCTTGGACCAGTTAATCCTGTTTTTGTTTTGTGTGGAAACCTGAAAGATGCGCATTCCTAATTGTTTGTAGCAATCTAATAAGTTCATGTTTGAAAGGGCAGAGTGACACCATAGCATGATAAGTATACCTAATTTTATGTAATGCACATTCCTAATCTACCTGAGAGAACTAATAGTTCTTTACTTGAAAAGGGCAGGGCATTAGAATCACTCTAGTTCGAAGACACTTCTTGGTAACAAGAGTTCAGCCCCTGGTTGTCCCAGACTGATGTGACGTTACTTTCTTGTTATTTTCAGATGATGGAATTCTTATAATACTCAAAGTCTTAAACGCTTGTTGTATACTAACATATAGTGATATAGACTAGAAGACGTGCTGTAAGGTCTTTCACATTTCTGACAGAATAAGCATACCAGGAAGCAGTGTCATGTAACGAATCAGTTCATTTTCTATAACAGGGGTATTATAGTCATTTCGCATGGCACTTAACAATGTTAGTGTCTAAAAGTGACGGTAGTGTCGTATAGGGCACTGAAATTCGAACACAGGGTCATACAAGGAACTTTGAAGTTTTTAGGGCCATGGAAGAACTAAGTGAGTTTCACAGGACCATACCGGTAATTTTCTCTATATATTTCATGTAGTGTCAGAACTCAGAAGCATAGGATATTCAGAATCCAGGACTTTAGGGATCCTTTAGTTCATCGTATTTCATTGATATCTAACAGATACGGTCTGAGTGCATTTCATTTACTGAACTGTTAAACTTACTTATCTTCAGGAAAAAGGATACTCGGCCCATCTCTTCGTCAGCTACTTGTCGTGAAGCTAAAAAGGTAAGCATGACCGCAATCTGATTGCTTTTCCTCATAATGACCCTACCCGAGTTCTCAGTTATCAAGGCTTGTTCCGTTGCTCTCTTTAGGGGTCTGCACAATGAGATTACCATCACAAACTCATCATTTTTTCCAAACTTTATCATGGGCTAGTATTTAACCAATAGAGCTGTGCCCGCAATAAAGTCTGTGTTCTGTTAGTGTTTTGCTCCTGTCCTTTGCATAAGTGCATCTATTCAGAAACATTTATGCAAAACACCATATAGCAATATGATGAGACGAATGTTTGAAAGGTGGCAGTTTTATAGCACAGTTAAAGCTGCATTTCGAAGACTAGCTCTGCTCCTTACCATGGCGTTACTTTAACTTTCTTTTTTTAAAAGGCGGCAAGAGCTTTGCCGTATTTTTATTAGACGAGAGAAAAGAAAAACCCCAGAAATACAAGGTAAAACAAGGAGCCGAAGCTCCAGCTACTACCGCTCGCAGGCCGAAAGTGGAAGATTACTTTAACTTTCTGACCGGTTGCTATTTTGGGAACAGAAACGGCCCCTGGTAAGGACACCCAAGTTACCAGAAGAATTTGTCAAGAAGCAGAGAGCATACTTTGCAGATGTGGATGCCTTTGAACTGGCGGAGGAGGAAGTATCAGAATCTGAGCTGGAGTGAGAACTGAGAACTTAAGGTCTTCCCAGAATACGTGGCCTTTTCTGTACGGCAGTAGTTTACTGTAGGTAATTACTTTTACGATGCGATCGACGACTAAGGTATGGTAGCAATGTATAGATAGCTCTGCTTGTAACACGGGGGCAAACAAGTTCACCTAGGTGAGCACTGGTGAATGCATCAATACAATAGGCCAGTAATGTTTCCTGAGTATGCAAAACACCATACACCATATAGCGTGGTCCGGTAGTTGCCCGACGCGAGTGCTCGTGTTATCTCCGGGTTGCAGTAGAGGTGAAGGACGTTTAGCTTGAGACCCCCCCAGGTAGTCTGGCAGCTCATACACGGTCGGGTCCGTCCAGGGCATGGTGTCGAGCGCCGGCACATCTTGCAGCACCTCCAGCGCCGGGCAGAGCTCGATGCTGACGCCCCGCAGGTTGGCGAGGCCGCGGATGATCCTCTGGCGGGGGACCTGGCCACGTTGAGCTCCTTCACCGAAGGGAAGTTCCTGGGACGTGATGCAGGGGAGATCCCACAGCACCAGCTCCCTGAGGGCACGCCGGATGCTGTCCTTGTTGCCTTGGGCTTGCTTCTCCTCCTCGTCCCACTCCCACTCCTCCCACTGTCGCAGCTGATCGAACCGTAGGAACTCAAGCTTTGGGAAAGACCTCCTCCTCCTCCTGCCGCTGTTCCTCGGCTCGTTCGGCTGGCTGGCCAGCCCACTCACGAAATCACTGTTCACGTC
Source organism: Miscanthus floridulus (assembly GCF_019320115.1). NCBI lineage: Eukaryota > Viridiplantae > Streptophyta > Magnoliopsida > Poales > Poaceae > Miscanthus > Miscanthus floridulus. The sequence continues at coordinate 8,377,433 of NC_089588.1, read as the reverse complement.
ATGTTAGAACAGTATTTTTCTCTCACAACAATCAGTCGGAATAGTATTTTTTAGTCCTGCCGAACAGGCCCATCAGGCTGTCCAGGTCGATATTGCCCTCCACGCACATCTAGCTTGGGAGCCGGCGCCCCATGTCCATGTAGTCCTTGAGAACCAGGCACTCGAGAAGACGACGTGGGCGGAGGTGGTCAAACACCTCCTCTATCCGCTGGCACTCCTTCCGCATCCCCTCCGAGATGCTGATGGACTCCGGTGGGTTGTAGCACATGAGCACCAGGATGACAAGCTGCTCCTTGTCGTGGATTCTGGCCTCCGCAGCCAGCGCACCGCCGCGAGACCCCTTATTTCGAGCCTGACGAGCTCTTGAAGCTGCCCTAGCTCTTGCAGGCTGCACCAGTCCCCGTCCGTCTGCGCCGGGAACGGGAACAGAGAGAGTCTCCTCAGGCCTGTCAAGACGCCAAACCCCTTAGGCACAGTACACTCTGTGCAATCTACCTTGAGCGACGTCAGGCGCTCCAGCTCCAGGAAGCTCCTAGGGAGCTCGCCACCAAACTTGCTGCAGTTGTCAAGCCCAAATGTGCTGCAGCCTGCAGGAACCTCAGCTTCGTTATATCCGTGCTGTCCAGGTGAAGGAACCTGAGGTGCCTCAGGCTGCAGAGAGACTCCACAAACCTCTCGGTTTCTGCGTGCCTCGCGAGCAGCGCTCGTAGGCTGGGAAAACTAGCCAAGGTAGGTTCCCCAGCGACGGCGGCGGCGGCGGCGCCGGCAGTTGGAGGAGCATCGAATTTCACCCTGCCATTGATGATCAAACTTCTTAGCAGCTTGTGTCTTTCTGATGAAATGCTACTCCACTCGGGCAACGCCACCGACGACGATGACAACTCTATTGACTCTACGGACAGTTGCCGGATCGCCGATGATGAGCTAACCAGCTGGGAATTCTGGCCAGGGCCAACGACCAGAAGCTCTTCCTCAGCGATTTCGTGAGCGAAAGAGCGGAAGCGGATAACATCATGCATCTTACACTCGGATCCGTCTCCAGCTATCTCAGGAGCAGGCTCTATGACTAGATCCTCGTAGTAATCGAGCCCATCCTCTTCAATCTGTGTCCGCGTTCTTCTGTCACCAGGCCCGCCGTTCCCTAGAAACCCTTCGCTCATCCACATCCCAACAATGTGATTAGACTGTATGACTAATCCTTTAGGGAAAAGGGAGAAGTACAGAAAGCATTGCTTGAGAGGGGGAGACAGATCATCGTAGCTTAAGCGTAGAGCAGAGTTGACCTCATGCTCTTTCGTTCTATGTGCTGCCGATAGTTGTTTCTCCAAAATACTATTCCAATAACGCTCCTTTACGTTCTTTCTAAGGAGGCCTGCAATTACTTTAATAGCAAGTGGTGAACCATCACATTTCAAAACAATTGCCTTCCAGATGTGTTGTAGCCGATCAACATCCTCACTGTCGACGTCCCGCGAACACTGCCAACCCGAATAATTAATTATCATTAACTATCATTAACGATTATTGTTAAAACACTTATAGTGATAGTAGTAGCACTGCCGATTTGAATGAGCCAGCGGAGAAAATTGTGTCACACCTAAACTTTTTCATTCAAGTTAATTTTTAACCACTCACGTCCTCTGTGCTCCCTCCGCTCCATGTTGACTCCTCTTTATCCCTAACAATTCTCTCACATTCCTACCTCCCAAGTTCCCCTCCTTCATACCCCCTCCCTCCCTAATCCGCCTCCTCCATCAGACCCCGCCCACCCTAATCTTTCAGATGGCATGACGGTGCAGGGGGTCGTGGGGGCGGTGACGTGTGGGGCTGTAGGCCCTGTAGAGCGCGGGGATGCTAGGCATTGGCGCGCGGAGTGGTGAGCTTGGTAGTGGACCAAATGTCACGTGGGCGCCACTTGGGGCTAGGAACCCAGTGGCGTGCATGGCGACGGGCCAGCGGCACACCGACAAGATGCATGCCTGCGAGTGGGCAGCACCGGCAGCCGACACACCCAGTAGTGATAGGTGAGACTATCACTATTGCTTCCCATCGTCGGCTGCCTAAATCTACAGTGATTACCACTTTTGTAGTAGTGAACACAATAGAAATGGCTAAAACAAATTAAATTGCTTGTTACACCAAAGAAAAATAGGCTACAACAACAACTCCATTAGCTGCCCTACAGGTTCCACCACGAGGAACCTCTTTGCCTCCACTTGGCGAGGATGGCCGAGCTTGAAAGTGAGGATGATCTGGTGTGAGAAGAGCATAAAGACAATGTGGTGGGAGGCATTCGTGGTGGAGGCAGTGAGGACGGGTAGCAAAGGAAGATATGAGGCTAAGCCAGAACGAGTGAATAAGAATGAATGTGTGGTAGAGAGAGGGCATGGAACCGGTGTTGGCAATTTAGATTACACTTTTTCTATGTGTCAGTTGCCTGAAATTTTTGATCTGTTGAGGCAACGTGTGCTCCATCGATATTGCTTCAGGATTTGTGGACCCGTTTTGAGTGTCTGTGAACAGAGAGCAGTGCAAATACCTGTCGCCTGAACAAAAGCCTATTTTCAGGAACCTGAAGTATAGCAGGTCAGCTTTACCATGCTATTGGTTGGTTGAAACTTGAGCAGAACCACATTGCCATAGAAAATGAAGTTTCCAAATCTGTCGTGCATACAGCTAGCTAACTGCACTGTTTGTCAAACTGCCCATTGACAAAAGGAGCTTCGGTTTTTGCGCTGACAATAACGTCGTTGCTTGGTTAGTAAAAGGCCGGCCGGCTCAAATCAAAACTCAAAAGGTGTCAAAATCTTACAGCTGCTTGCCATGCACCACGAGACGACGACGACCTACTCTTCCTATAGTGTCCACTACTCGTCTCCATGGCTCCATCTCCATGCTGCAGCTGAGGCATGCAAAAGTCTTCAGCATTTTCCCCAAACTTCGCCGCTGTTTCCCTCTCATTTGAAGCTACACTCTACCTGCCTAATTCAAGTTGCGACCAGCGCCCAACTAGCTAGCCAGTCAAAAACATTCTGGTGGATCATCGTTGTGGTCAAAAAAGAATGAAAAACTGAATTTGAGTTTTGTTCTAGAGAGACATGTCATGGATGTAACTTTAGACCGTACCTGTAACGTCACTAGCTATATTATATGTATATAGTGCGCACGGATGCTTTGAGGTCCATTTATCCGTCGAATCTCTGTGATCCTGTATCCTGCCTGCTTGCAGTAGCTCGACGGTTCTTATCCAAATTTCCGTAGAGTTCGATTTGATTGGTAGAGCTGTCTTACCTTACTCAACTTTGTTTATCATCATCATTTAGTAGGTGTCGATACAGAATTTTCGTCCTGTGCCGAGGAGACACGCAGCAAGCCGGAAGGGTCCGCTCGATGGAGCAGATCCGCCAGCTTCAGCGCAGGGATGGTCGATCCTGCGTAATCTTCCCGAGACGTGCCAGTCAATTTGACCCTGCAATCGATAAGGAGAGAAAGTTCATTAGTAATTAAGGGCGGAACTTGTCGGTGTTGCCAGACAGTCCCGAATGTGCGGCTATGAGAGCCGATATGAAAGGAGATTGACTAAATAGTCGATTCCCGCATATTCATGACAATAAATCGGTTAAAGCTAATGGGGTTGTGTAAGAAGAATCGGTTATCATTCATGATAAATATCATTGAAAAAAACAAATATGAATCAATGGCAATAAAATATCAACAATGATTGGTTTATGTCAAGCCAATGATTACAAGTAACCGAACCCCTTTTTACGTAAAGAAACAATTCAACACCACTTAACCGTTTAATAAAGATAAATCTAATGAACATGTTAGATCTCATCTATCACCGTGACCAGTGGGGCATGAGGCAGAATGATGCAGGCCGTAGAAATAACAATAGACTCGACGACCCTAACTCATTACTAATATCAATAGGGCATGAGGCAGAATCATGCAGGCCGTAAGCGCTCGATATCGGCTAAAATAGCCGATTCAGGCATAACGCACAGTTAAAGTCATGCCTTAACAGGAATAGATCTACTAAATAACGATCCCCACTCCACGATGCTAACAGTGGGGTGTGAGGCAGAATCACACAGGCCGTGATAACGGGCCGTGAAACGGTTCTCGCTAACCAATAGATCTACTCGAGACGCAACATGCCTTAACCGCACGCTATGCACGATTAAGATTGATGTAAAACAGCCGATAAAACATAATTCATCGTTTAAGGTGTAGATTAGATCAGTTTTAGGTTAGCAAAGGATGGGTCAAATAAGATATAAGGCCGATCTAAATCAATCTCAATCGGGCAGAGTGATATTGCTATAATTAGATAAATAATGAAAGCAATAAGCAATATCGGTAACTTAATGAATGTACCAAATACTGCTATTCTAAGGTAGAGCCGATAACTTGACCTTGATCTAATTCAAGCAGTGGGGTGTGAGGCAGAATCACACATGACATACTTGAATTAAACAAGAGTCGATAACTACCTTATACCAGAGCCGTAGTGGGGGTCGACTGAATCGATGCAGCCATACGAACAGAGGTATAAACCATGACGATACTTGTAGACAAGCAGTGGAGGTCGACCGGATCGATGCAGCCGTACTCGCTGAAGAACTCGTCGAGATATACTCTACTCCTACTCCTAAGGGGTGGCCACAGCTGAAAAAGTAATTGACTTGTATTTGGATTGATTGATGTCTTTCATGCAATAGCCGGGGTTTGATATTTATACCCGGAGTCTAAACACGAATCCTACTTGAGCACGATTCATTACAATTTTCTGGCATAAAAGAAAACATTCCTAATTTAAGATAACTTTGACCCTAATCTTTCTCTTTTTGTAGAGTCCAACATGCTTTGTCCTGGCGCTGATCGTAGCCTTTGTCGTTATCTGCTGGTGCTATCTGAAGAAAGCCGATTCCAGTTTTTGCATCCGAATCAGCTGGTTCTGATCTGCACGCAATTGATTCCTTGATGACATGATCTCGGGAGCCTTCGAGTCTCTATAACTCTACTTCTAAATTTTGGTGTAAACACATGCCCCCCAATTTTGGGATGAAAGTAATTTTATTCCAAAATTATCATGTCTGTATCCCTGATTGGTCCACAGTCACGGGTAGAGAATCTTGATCTAGGGTCTACTGCTCACGAGCTTGCGTCCACTCACGAGCCCACTTATAAGCCCATGCCTCAAAACTTTTTACAAAAGTATCACTGCTTCACGGGCACTTGGATTCATCTTCACGGGTCGGCTATAAAATGCCTATCCGACCTTGGCGAGAGCAACTCAACAATTCGGCCATGTCTTTCTTCTTCCTGTTTCTTCAAGTGCCCCCGACCTTGCTAGACCCTCCATGGTCTATTCTCTTGCTATGAAGATCTTGAGCAGTTAGAAGAATTCTTGTGCATAGGGCGATTATGTCTCCCATCTTAGCAACTTGTCGAGCAAGAGAATCAGCTACTACGGTTAGAAGAATCCTTATGATACCACCTGGGTCTTCTCTCCACGCTCGCAGAGCTGTTCTAGTGTTTGCAAAGGCTAAAATGCGTGGACACTTTCCCCTTGTTTGCTCAATCAAATGCCCAATGGGAAACCCACAAGCTTCTTTCCAGCGACTTCGAGAAATCAGCTAGGTATTTGTTAGACAAGCGGCCTTTTCCTTCCCTGTCGAAATTTTATCAATGGGTCGATGTGACTTGGTTTATGATGACTTTCGGCCTTATGGGGATTCGAACTCCCTTCAATCCAAAAAGGCCTTGGTGGGTTGATTGCTGGTCAATATAATTCTTTTGTATCTATCCCATGGCATTTTGTATCTTGGGAGAGCAATAAGTCCGGATCTGTTATCTCTTCGTTTTTTGTTTCCTAAATTCTCAGAGCGTCGATCCCTTTCCGTATCTGATTTCAATTTCACACCGCTGGTGAGATCTATCCCCCTAGGCTATATATGTAAGGCCACGGCTAGGGATCAAAAAACGACTCGCTTCACCTCAACCTTCCACGTCCTTAGTATAGTTCCACTTCTTCACAGGCTTGAGATCATGGAAAATAGCAAGAAGTTTTTTGAGGAGGCCCTTAACGGACTTACATCATTGAGTCAGCACCCTCATCGTCAAGAGGGTACAACTCGTGATGCCCCCACTGCCTTGGAGAATAGGACCAACTCCGTTCGGCCTTTAGGGTCTTCTTCTTCGACAGTTCGTCGCCAATTCCCTTGTTATCAAAGGAGGCGGATTGACAACGATGATCTGCTCGCCTCCATTGATTGGCATGGTCAGAATCTCGCTGAATGTCTCTCCCTTGTAGAATCGGCTCTGGCCATGGTTCGATGTCGATTATCTCCCGAGGCCGATGATACATAATAGCCAAAGTGTTTCCCGGCCTGTAGTTTGTAATATGTGATATTAGCAAACAATTCCTCTGTCTTGAATGATTTCTTCTTTTGTTTCATACTCCACGCTACGTGCATCACTTTGTTCATGTTTGCTTTGCTCCTGTGGGCGGCACACATTGTATTGGCTTTTACCCTTCCGGGTTTATTTTTGCACCAGAAGCGACACCCTCCTGGTATCGGCTATTAGAGCTATCAATCGAGCAAATTGGTTGCCCAGTATTAATCCAAACGTTAGGGTAATATTCCTTCAAATATTCCCCATTTGATTGCTCCACCTAATCCTTTTTCAGTGTTTCTAAAATATAAATATTACCCAGCGCACCACGCTTGATCCGATAAGGTTCTTTTCAATTAGTCAACTATTTTTGCCAGATTTGCTGTCCTTTGACCTGATCGGTAATTTTACTCTCCAAACCAAACCTCCCCCAGAGAATTGCTCATTCCTGACCTCTCAACCATAACATTGCAATCCTTGATTCGTGGGCTTCAATGCTTTTCAAGAGCGCGCAGCCGAAGGCAACACAAATCTTCCAAACTATTCATCACAAAATTCTTGTAAACTTTGGCATAACGCACCTTAATCTGGTTTAAACTTCCCAAGGAGAGACTGTACTATGGCTATGCGTGGGTTTATAGGGTGACTCTATCAGCCCTTTTGTTCTTGGTCATTAAGGGTGATTCGTTTCTAGCCTTCCTAAAAGTTGTCCTTTGTTCTGGCTGAAGAACCGATTTTGAAAATAGCCGATTCCAGACCCTTGGCTTTAATTCTATCTAGGTCTGAAAACACGGCCTTTATTAAGGGGGCCCTTCGATCTTCCATCCTTAGTCGTCTGGCGCCGTATTCTCTTCGACATTGGTGAAGTGGCGTTTCGCCTTCTATTAATTGTGGTTGCCTTTTGCGCTCCCCGAGCGTCCGCCTCTCCACTTCATGTCTTCAAATACCAGCCGAGGGCTTCTACTTCTCTATTCGCAATTGCTCCTTCGCTCTCCTCTGTTTGCCAAAACCCTACAACAGTTCTCTTCCTCTCTTCTATAGATTCAATCATTTCTCATGCCGGCGAAGTTAATCGAGGTAAGCGCAAGGCAGAGGAGATCCCGGTGGGAGACATGCCGATGAACTAGTGTCTCCAACGCATGAGGTGAGATTGGCAACCTCTGTTCATAATGATGATCTGTTCTGACTCGCCTATAGGTTCGTTGTGAATGATAACCTTCATCTTTTCTCCAGGACCGACAAACCCACTGATGCCGCATCTAACATGCCGGCTTCATCGTTAGGTTCTTCCAACTCGTATGACGGTGATGATGCCCGGCGCTTCTTCTGAGAATGGAGGGCGGCCGAGGACCACTATTTCGAGGCGATTCGGAACAATGACCAACTGGAGATTCGTCTGGGAGTCCTCCAAGCGGCCCTTAATGCGGCTAAGGAGGAGGCCAACGTCGTTCGAGCACGCCGCGGTAGCAGGTAAGATGAGCTCCATGAACGTTTCCATTCTGGTTTCCGTTGCCTTTGTCTTGATATTCTTCTGCAATTGCCAGCTCAAACAGTGCAACTGGAATCTCTCCTATTGGCGGCAAACACGGCCGCGGACGCCGTCAATGCGAGGGGTTCCCCCATTGACGCTCGTCTCCAAGACATCCCGGCCCGCGTCTAGGAGATTGCACTTCACGGTGTTCGTCACGGCGCATCGGTGGCGCTAGCTGCAGCATAGGTCCAAACCGGGCATGATCTCCACGCCATGAAAGTTGGATTCCCGATTGGCGATGGCCCTGAGGGACATGAAGATTTGATAGAAGATTTCACCGCAGCGGCAGAGGCCATTGTGGACATCACATCCGCTCAGGATGTGGTGAACAAAGTCTTTGATTAGATTGTACCTAGGGTAATCTGATGAACAAAGACTCCTATCCTTTCATGAATGTGCCTTAGTGCAATGCCCTTGTATATGATTGCTTTTGCTTTTTGTTTTTGCTCTATAGGCGATACATATCGTATCGGCTTTTATTGTCTTTGAAGATTTTTATTTTTTGAACTAGAGGCGATACCTTTCTGGTACCGGCTATTAGAGCCGAAAACGAATCGGCTATCCAATGTTGACCAGGTGTCAGGATAACGTACCATAGAACTTTTTATATCAAAAGTCGAATGATTAATGAACCCAGGTCGATCATCCTATTAAGCGAAACAGATCCTATTTAAGAAATCCATTAACTCTGAATTGCACTTACACTTTGACTCAGCATTCACATACGTCGGCCTAAGCTTATCTTCAAGATTCAACACTTATTTTCCTTTTAATCCAACGACCGATGTGAAGTCGTGATTTTTTTTCTACTAAAACAAGCTTTCAGAGCCAATCGCTTGCATTGGCTGTTGACTTTCATTGCTGATCTTAATGAAGCCTCCTTCTCATGACTTGCCAGAAAAATATTCGAAGTCTCCTAGTTCCCAAAAGACTGGATCGGCTGTTGCGATGCTCACGGACTCATCGACGCGAACCAGTTCGACGTCATCTCCATGCCATTGGATTAAACACTGATGCATGGTTGATGGTATGCAGCAATTCGTATGAATCCAATCACGACCGAGGAGCAAACTATAAGACCCTTTCCCATCGATGACGAAGAATGTAGTGAGCAGAGTCTTGCTTTCAATTGTTAGTTCAACGTTTATTGCCCCCCCGGGTCTTAGACGTATTACCTCCAAAATCTTTAAGCATCATGTCAGTCTCCATCATATCTTCTGCTCCCTTGCCAAGTTTACAAAAAATAGTGTAAGGCATAAGATTGACAGAAGCACCTCCGTCCACCAACATCTTGTTCATCGGCTTCCCATCGATAAGACCTTTCATATATAACGCGTTTAAGTGCCGATGTTTGACTGGTTTGTCAAATATTTATTGCTGTACAACCATCAACTTGGCAACTATCTCCTCATACTCTGATTCATCGAAATCCGAATAAACTTCTTGATCTGTCGGAGCTCTGAATTCTGATGGCAACAGAAAAGCCATTTGGATATTAGCCGATGGTTGCTTTCTATCTGCTATTTGCTTGGTACGCCACACTTGATTCTTACCGGATGCCTGAGCCTGTTCCATCTCTTTATTTCTTAGGCGTTGCACCCTTCTCTTCTGGCTTCTCGTTAATCCTCCTGGGCACCACAGGCCTTCCTGCCACGTATATCTTCTTTCAGTGCCTTCCCCTTCATGATCAGCCCAATCCTGATCAATGACTCTTTTCCCAAGCCGATCATGAACACTTTTATTTTTTAAGCACCAATCCATGTTATTATGATGATGTGTATCTTAAGCATGGATATACCGGCGGTTGGTTTGAGACTGTCTATATTCCCGATATTGATTGCTGCATTCTGGACAGTCATGCCTGATAGGCAATTTCAAACCTTCATTCCAGCAATGTCTAAAGAATGGACAATTTCAATGTAATTCAGCCTGCTCCCTTTCATACCTTTCTTGTTTCAGTTGATGCGGGTATGCTTGATCTTTCAACCATCGCTGATAATCCTTTTCCTTCTACCGCTGCCATTTATTCAACAGAATCCAAGATATGACATGCGGCTTTGTCGTCTCTGTTTTAGACGTCTTCCCCTACTCGTATCGGCTCTTTTGCTCGGCACGCCGTCTTCTGATCTCTCTGTACTCGTCAGCCGATATTTGCATATTGGGATCAACTGCTCCAGCGTCCTTTGATTTGGTCGATGTTAAGACCTTGGTTTTTCCTTTAAATAGCCCAGCATCAACCATGTTTTGATCTCCTGGGAAAGGATTATCATCGACTTTCATCTTCCGAGGCGTATCAAATTTGAGCCTCCCCTGTTGAATAGCTCTCTATATATGCTGCCTGAAGATCCTGCATTTATTAGTGGAATGAGAAGTAACGTTATGGAACTTGTAGAACTTCTTATTCTTCAACTGATCAGGGGGCAACATGACATGACCATCGGGCAACTTGATCTGCCATTTCTCAAGCAAGAAATCAAAGAGCTTATCTGATTTGGTGACATCAAAGTCATAGCTCTCCTTGACTCCCCTTCCCTAAGGATTTGGCACCATCACTGTCTTCTTGCCCCAATTCGATTCAGCTGCAGCAACCTCTTCTTCTTCATCTTCATAGCCGTCATCGACTGAGTATGGATCATAAGCTTCGGGTACTGAGGTACTCTTCTAGAATCGGGTATCTCTGCGCATACTCTGGAACTGGCTATTAAGCGTTGCTACTCGTTGAGCTAATTGTCCCAAGTTGTCAAATTCTTGTCTCAACAACTTTTATTTCCACATCGGCAACATTCCTTGAACAGCTAAATCAGCTAATTGATCATCGGCCAAGTTTAAGGAGAAGCACAAGTTCCTGATTTCTCAAAATCTCTAAAGAAATTCAGTGCCCGATTCATTAGTCTTATGTCTTATAGTTGTCAGATCGGTAATCTTCTTTTCTCCAGTCCCATTGTAAAAATATGTATGAAATTTCTTCTCTAGGTCAGCCCAATTAGCAATGCAATTGACCGGCAATGATGAAAATCAAGTAAAAGCTGGCCCTGATAAGGACAGAGAGAAGAAACGAACTCGATGGACATCCTCAACTGACGTTTCGCCCAATTGTGTAAGATACCGACTGATATGTTCTATCGTGCTTGTACTGTCTTGGCCAGTGAATTTGGCGAATTCTGGGAGCCTATAATTTGTTGGAAGAGAGACCAAATCATACCATTCTGGATATGGGTATTTGTACGAAAAGGTCAGCCCTTTTGGCTTCAGACCGAACTGATTCTTCATCATCTTAGTCACCCTCAGCAATAATTCATCAGCTTGCGGAATTAGATTCCTCTGCACTTGCTGACCCATCTGTGGATTGAAATCTCACGTGGCTTGATATCCTCGATCCACGTCAGGCTTGTCAGCTTAATGTACAATCTGACAGCAGCGCCTAGCCAATCAGCCTTGTCAATGTGACTTGAACATTATAACATATTTATATTAGTAGTATACTTGTAATTACTCTATGTGACATGGTATCTCTTTCTCTAATATAAAAACACTTCAACCTTTTTTATGAAATCAGATGAATACAAACTTAATAACAAAATTATAGAACTTCATGCGAGCTGTGACTTTGTAGTAGACAACTTTTCTATTTGGGCACTCCGTTTCGCGCGTCCATGCGTGGGTCCACGCCGCCTAGACGTCACTCGACCGCACCTGCATCACCCGCGCCGCCCGAACGTTGCCCGTGCAGGGACTGCTCGCGCTCCCTCCCGCTTCCCACGCGCATCCTATGTGCAACACCTCATCTATTTTTGAAACATTCAGATGCAACACTTGCAACATAAAAAAGAGAGAGATGAAACATTCAAAACATGCATCTGAAATACTTGCAAAAACAATTAAAAACCATTGCAAACATATGCAACATCTAGATAAAACACTTGCAACATATGTGTGAAACATATGCAACATCCAGATAAACATGCTTGCAACATACGTCTGAAAAAACAAATGAAACAATGAGGACAAACGCTTGCAACATACGTGTACAACCATTGCAACATATGCAACATCCCGATGTACTTTTGCAACATCCGTGTGAAACACTTGAAACATACCTCTAGAACATTTGAACCATTTCAAATGCACACTTGCAACATGCATCATATCTAGGTGCGGCCTCCTCTGCCATTTGCATCGGGGTGCTGCAGCCGTAGTAGGAGGCAAGGCCGGAGGGCTTCCACGCCAAGGCCCGGCGCTTCTCCTTGCGCTGGTGGCACCTGTCGGCGCCGTCGGGCGGAGCGGATGGCGGAGTAGGAGTAACGGCAGGAGCAGCAAGGCGAGCGCGCGGAGCAGCGGCAGGAGCTGCGGGTGCGGGCACAACGGCAGGAGCTATGGGAGCGGGTACGCGGGAGTAGCGACAGGAGGAGCGGGGCGGGCGGCGGAGTGGGCTATGGATGAATTGACCGGATATTGTGGAGTGGGCCATTGATGAATTGACTGGATATATTAAACAAAGGTTGTGTCATGTGGCCCCATGCCTACATCCGATACTCGAGTAAAGAGTCAGACGCTTGGATCAAAGAATTACCGTTACTATTTGGAAGAGGGGGCACAAAAAAAAAGCTTTTGGCTTTCAAAAAAAAATCTTTGGTTAGTCGTACGCAGTAACATGAACTTCCAATACTGATTCTAGTCCATACAGAAGGACGGTTTGATGAACTAGTGTATCCTAATAATTTGTGTATATATCGTCTGATACCTGTTCAAACACCCCCCCCCCCCCCCCCCCCCCCCACCCCACACACACACACACCAAAAAAACAGTATATGCGCCCAGGCCCACACCAAGATTAGTGCTGCTCAACTTCCCATATGGAATCTGCGAAGCAGCACGAATAACATGTAATTTATAATATAATTAAGCACGAATCTTGGAGCAGATTTGCATGCTGCAGACAGGACTGGAGCATTGTGGTTTCTGGTTTGGCCTTTTCTGATCCCGCGTGTAATTTTCTACGGTGTGACATAGATGACAAATCTGGTCACCTGCGGACCGGCTACATTGTTATGATACGTGTTGCAAGAGATAGCTACTCACAAACTAACCTGAATCAACACAAAATCTTTGCAGATCAGCGACATTTCATCGGTTTATAGCCAGAGACGAAGCCAGAAAAAAATTTAGGAGGGGCTGAACAAAAAAATAGAGGCTTTTTTATCTTCTCTTAACCTTAGCCCCTCCTACCTAATACATATATGTATAAAATTTTAAGAGAGGGTTTATGGGGGCTCCATGTGCGCAGGATCGGTAGGGGGGCTAGGACCCCAGTCGCTGTTTATAGCCAATGACGAAATGGAAAATCACATATGCTAGCTAGATCCTATATCCTTAATTGTATTTATTCCTTTATATATTATTAGGTAAACATGAGAGAGGAAACATGCACGTATTTCTTCTGTTCAATTTGTTAGTAGTTTTAGTACCATACCGTACCTTCAGACTGAATGTCTGAATTAGTACTTCCTTGTAGACAGAAATAACCGTCGATGTTGGAACCTTTCACTGCCTTGAAATAAACACATGGTTGATAGGCAATAAACATTTTTTTATATTGTGATGATGTACCTTCTAAAACCTAATAAAGTTAAAATAACATGTAATTAATATAAGTAAGCGGCATTATTTGGAATCTTCCCCATCCTTCTCAGATTCCCTTGAATTAGAAGCAAGCCATTGTGTCTAGAATAATGCCCAAACTAGGTAGTGAACAGGGTTTTACTAGTACTACTTTGGTTCCATGCATGTGCGTGGCCAACAATTCTCCAATGCAAGGGGGTGGTTGGGCGTGTGAATAGTGAGCCGTACCTAATGGCTTTAGCACATTCTTTGACCATAGCACCTGCAAACATACATTTCAATATCAATTATACAGTATCAGATACTTCTGGTGCATGCGTGGCATGCACTGCAGAAAGCTGACAGTGCTGATGAACTGATCTGAGGTGGTGGGGTTGCATGCATGTATATGTATGTGCCTGTCCTATTCACAACAACTTAACTTTGATTGATCATATAGATAAAAGCAGTTTAACTTGGAAGCAAAACATTCTGAGAATGGAGACTGTTGACTCTTTGTCATGCGTGTACGCGTTGCGGCGAACAAATGGAGCTAGATAGTTAGTTAACGAACTAACTAACCATGCATGACGACTTTATTAGAGAAAGTATGGCATGGGTCATGGGGACATATCATATTTTATCCTACTATACTTGGTAAAGATCTACTGGCATATAGTGTCACTTTTGTAAAGTTGAGAGAAGACTTGAGTGATAAAGGTTTCGATCAGTTATTAGGTATAATAAGGAAAATGCTCCCAGAAAAAAACGAGTTGTCAGAAAAGACATACTTGGCCAAGCAAATGATCTGCCCCATCAGCCTCGAGGTTGAAAAAATCCACGCGTGTTCCAATGATTGCATATTGTACCGTGGAGAAAAATACAAAGACTTGAACAAGAGCCCCAAGTGTGAAGCTCCCCGATACAAGGAATGGCCGTCATATGAGGGTAACAAGACCAGAGGAGGTCCTGTAAAGGTCGTTTCGTATTTCCCTATAGCTCCCCGGGTGCATAGACTGTTTGCATGTGCAAAGTCAGCCAAGCTATTGCGCTGGCATGGCGAAGAGCATAAGAAAGATACAATGATGAGGCACCCTATCGATGGGCATGGCTGGAGGACTGTCAATACTATGTTCTATAAGGACATCGGTGGAGAGGTAAGGCACCTTTGGTTTGCTTTGAGCACAGATGGGATGAATCCTTTCGACCAGGTTAGAAGCAATCATAGCACCTGGCCAGTGACGCTCTGTATATACAACCTTCCACCTTGGATCTGTATGAAGCGGTCGTACATCCAGATGCCACTACTGATCCAAGGGCTAAGACAACCTGGGAATGACATCGATGTGTTTTTGGAACCAGTGATCGATAAACTAGTGGAGATGTTTGAAAAGGGTGTGTCGGATGTTTGGGACGAGTACAAAAAGAAACATGTCACGATCAAGGGAGTACTTATCGCTACAATCACCGACCTGCCAGGTTGAGGTTCGTTGTCCGGAGAGAAGACAAAAGGCTATACTGGATGTGTCAAGTGCTTGGACGACACCGATGCGGTAAATCTGCCAAATAACTTAAAGATAGTTTATATGAGACACCGTAGGTTCTGTTTACACCAAAATTTGGGAGAACAGTGCGGAAACTCGCAGGCTTCCAAGATTGTGCCAATCAAGGAGTCGATTGCATAAGGATTGATATCAGCCGGTTCAGATGCGATACTGGGATCGGTTCTCTTTAAATGACGTCAACAGATAACGATGATGAGATATGATTGGCGTCAGGAAGATACATGTCGGACTCTACAAAAGGGAAAAGATTAGGGTTCAAGTTATCTTATAATAGGAATGTTTTCTTCGTACCAAAGATTGTACCGAGTCGGACTAGAGTATGATTCGTTTTTAGGCTCCAGGTATAAATATCAAACCCCGGCTATTGTAAGACACACAATCAATCCAATACAAGTTACTTACTTTTTTCGGCTCCGGCCACCCCTTAGGAGTAGGAGTAGAGTAGATCTCGGTGAGTTCTTCAGCAAGTACGACTGCATCGATCCGGTCGACCTCCACTGCTTGTCTATAAGTACCGTCATGTCTTATACTTCTATTCGTACGGCTGCATCGATCCGGTCGACCTCCACTGCGACTCTGGTATAAGCTAGTTATCGACTCTTGTCTAGTTCAAGTATGGCTGCATCGATCCGGTCGACCTCCACTGCTCGAACTAGATTAAGGTCAAGTTATCGTCTCTATCTAAGGGTGGCGTTCCTTCGAATAAATTCATTAAGTTACCGATATTGCTTATTGCTTCCATTATTTATCTAATTACAGCAATATCACTTCACCCGATTGGGATTGATCTAGATCGGCCTTATATCTTGTTTAACCCATCGTTTGTTAATCTAAACTGATCTAATCTGCACCTTAAATGATGAGTTATGTCTTATCGGCTGTTTTATATTAATCTTGATCGTGCATAGCGTGCGGTTAAGGCATGTCTGATCTTGAGTAGATCTATTGGCTAGCGAAAACTGTTCCATGGCCCGTTATCACGGCTTGTGTGATTCTGCCTCACACCCCACTGTTAGCACCATGGAGTGGGGATCGTTATTTGGTAGATCTGTTCCTGAGAGGACATGACCTTAACTGTGCGCTATGCCTGAATAGACTGTTTTAGCCAATATCGAGCGCTTTCACGAACAGTTCACATCACGAGATCGTTGAAGTAGGGATAGGTTGAAAGATGTGTTAGCCCCATGATCTTATTATTGTATTATGGTCTACATGATTCTGCATCATGCCCCACTAATATTAGTGATAAGTTAGGGTCGTCAAGTCTATGGTTGTTTCTACGGCCTGCATGATTCTGTCTCATGCCCCACTGGTCATAGCGATAGATGAGATCTAACATGTTCATTAGGTTTATTTTTATTAAATGATTGAATGGTGATGAGCTGTTTCTTTTATATAAAAGGGGTTCGGTTACTTACAGTCGTTGGCTTAGCATAAATTATTCATTGTTGACATCCTCTAGCCATTGACTAATGTTTGTCTAAATAATAATATCCATCCTGAACGATAACCGATTCTTCTTACACAACTCCATGAGCTTTAACTGATTTATTCTTATGAATATGTAGGAATCGACTATTTAGTCGATCTCCTTTCATATCAGCTCTTAGAGCCGCACATTCGGGACTGTCTGGCAACACCAGCATGTTCCACCCTAAATTATTGATAAACTTTCTCTTCTTGTCAATTGCAGGGTCAAATTGACTGGCACATCTCAGGAGGAGTGCGCAAGATCGACCATCCCTGCGCTGAAGCTAGGCGGATCTCTAGCTCCATCGAGCGGACCCTTCCGGCTTGCTCATGTGCCCTCGGCATGGGACGAAATTTTGTGCCAACAGATTCCTACCTAAGGATCACCCTTACTGCAGGAACAAAAAAGATTTCAACGGTAGTATTGAGAAACGCTTAGCTCCAAAATATCAAGACGGGCCTGCGATACTTTGAGAACTCAACAAACTAGAGGTTGTCCTTGGGAAGGGGGACAATGCAGTAGCAACGCTTGATGGGAGCGTTTGGAAGAAAAAATTGGTTTTCTGGAAACTACCTTACTAGCCATTTCTGAGTGTACGCCACCGTCTTGATCCCATGCACATCACTAAAAACGTGTGCGCTAACACTCTTAACACCTTGATGGACACCAGGGGGACATCGAAGGATTCGCTAGCCACACGCCTGGACATGCAACACTTGGGAATCAGGAAGGAGTTGCATCCCATGGAGCTAGAGAATGGCCAGTTCGAACTTCCGGTTGTGTCATGGACATTGAAGAAGGAAGAAAAGCGTGCGCTTATTTCTTTCTTCAATGAACCCAAAGTCCCGACGGGCTACTGTGTGAACCCAAAGAGGTTAGTGAACATGAGAGAACTTAAGTTCAACTATGGCCCTATGAAGCCCCATGACTATCATGTCATTATGACTCAGCTGCCCCCTGTTGCCCTGCGTGGTATCCTCCCCCCAAAGGCCCGCGCCCCAATCATAAAGCTTTGCTCGTTATTCAACGCGATCTCAAAAAAGATCATTGATGCGTCCACGCTAGAGCGGCTGCACCGAGACATAGCCAAAACTCTCGTTAGGCTTGAGATGCATTTCCCGTCAACTTACTTTGATATCTCATTGCATCTGCTCATTCATCTTATTGACCAAATTAGAGCCCTTAGCCCAATGTACCTGCATCAGATGTTCCCTTTTGAAAGATTGACGAAAGTTTTCAGGAGGTATGTTAGGAACAGTTCCAGGCCAGAAGGGGGCATGGTTGAAGGATGGTCAATGGAGGAGGCCATTGAGTTCTGCACATATTATCTAGACATCAAAAGGGTCGGAGTTCTAGAATCTCATCACAAGGGAAGACTACGTGGCAAAGGAACGATCGGGGAGAAATCTGTTATAGTAGACGACCCTGTTTCTTTCAGACAGGCATAGTTCACTGTTCTCCAACAAGCTGAGGGTGTGATGCCATACATTGACGAGCACAGGCAATCACTGCAAACTCTGTATCCGAGCAGGTCACAGGCTTGGCTGGATAAAAAACATGAGGAATTTGTCAACTGGTTGCGACGTCGCTTGCTTGGAATAAAGTTGGGTAATCAACTGGATGCCTTAGCCAAGGGACCTTCGAGTACATATCTTAAGTACCAAGGGTATGAGATCAATGGATTCACATTTTACACAAAAAAGTAAGATGGAAAGAGCACATACCAAAATTGTTGTGTTTGTTTTGATGCTCACGACGAAAACGACAATGTGCAGGCGACATACTATGGTTTCATTGAGGAGATATGGGAGCTAGCCTATAGTCCGTTGAAGGTAGCTCTTTTTCGCTGCCAATGGGTCCGGCTCAAGGAAATCAACACTGACAGCGAAGGGTTCACTACCATTGATCTCACTAAGACCGCATATAGAGACGACCCCTTCGTCCTTACAAGAGATGTTATGCAAGTCTTCTATGCAAGGGACAACAAGACAAAAGGAAGGCTAAAAGTAGTCCTAGAAGGGAAAAGGAAGATTGTCGGTGTCGATGGAGTGACGAACGAAGAAGACTACAGGGGCTATCAGGAAATGCCTCCATTCGGGGCGAATGTACCCCTACCTATCTTTCAAGAGGGTGATGAACCTACTTACGTACGGCTTGATCACAATGAGGCCCTCATTGTTGATGCACCTAAAGATAGTTAGATTATTATTAACTTTGTAATTATTATTCGGATGTTGTTCACCAACTATGTAATCTAATTTATATTTTATGCGCTTCTCTAAAATTAAATAATTGACTATATAATTGAATATTGAGATGATGTTCAGAAACACTATTATTTGATAATTATAGACCATTAATTAATTATCATGAAATTAAATAATCGAGACACAAATATTTGTATTATTTTACAATAAATTATAAGTATTTACATGCACTAAACGGATAAAAGAAAAAACATAACCTAAACTAACATAATCCTTAATGCTAGCGTAGCGGTTAAGGCCCTATAATCTAGACCTCAAATTAATTAGCTCCCGTTCAGAGGATAAAACAAAAAAAGAAAACATAGCTTGGCGTACCCCCTATCACAGCGCAGTGGTAAAAGCCAGCTACTATGAAGCCCGCGCCCTTGGTTCGAATCCTAGGTGCAACAAACTTTTTTCTATATTTTTACAGAATTAAATGAACCTCAATTTAAACTATAAGAATGATAACAAAACGTTTCCTAACATAAATCCTTCTTTAACGCTGCGGTTAAGCCACTAATCCCTCTTTCTCGCTCCCTCGGTTCGAAACCCTGGTGGGACAATTTTTTTATTTTTTTATCCAGAGCCCGCGGCAGTGGCTCTGATTTCAACAAAATAAAAGCTATCGGTTTGTCAGGCCTATCACTGTTGGTTTTTTCTTAAAAACCGACAGTGATACATGGAATCACTGCTGATTTTAAAAATCGGCACTAATGACCCCTATCATTGACGGTTTTTTAACAAAACCGACAGTGATACGGTAGTGGCTCTGATTTCAAAAAAAATAAAAGATGTCGGTTTGTCAAGCCTATCGCGATAGTGATACATGGAATCACTATAGGTTCTAAAAACCGGTACTAATGACCCCTATCACTGCCAGGTTTTTAACAAAACCGATAGTGATATGAATATTGCCTCATGGGCCAGCAGTGCTCCTGCTGATCACCACAGCAGGAGCACTGCTCCCACCTACCACGACGGCTAGCCTATAAAATGGTGCCCTGCTAGGGAGCCTCTCCATGCATGTTGGTTTCAGCCATGGCTTATCAGTCATGATATAGTGTTTTCCTCTCACAACAAACCACAGATATCGTTATGCGTCGTAGTCTACCAAAATGGTGCACACAAGAGGTACTAGAAGAATGCTACTGAAGATAGAGCAACGCCAAAGATTGGAGATGCCACGAGGTTCACAGAGCCATCCGCTGCGGTGCGCATCTAGGCTGCACCAAGAAAAAGGCCATGTACAGCAGAGGCATGGATTCATCGATGCCACCTTATTATCTCCAACCGGTATAGCTCGTAGACCACCTCGGTGCTGCTGTTTGACCCTAGTTGGTGCTAGAAGAATGCTACTTAGGTGGTTAAATTATAATGTTTTGATACACATTGATTGTAACATTGACCTGTACGCAAATAGGTCTTTGTTATCGTATATGGAATTTTAGTGTAAGGTATTTGTTATCATATATGTAATTTATTTCTAATATATTTTTGTTATTTTTTTATGTATTTCTGTACTATCTAAATAAATATATCATTATTGTTAAAACTTTCCCACTGTACTATCTAAATAAATATATTGTTGTTGTTAAAACTTTCTCACTGTACTATCTAAATAAATATATCATTTACATATATGCACCTTCACTGTCGGTTCAAGTTACAAACCGGCAGTGATATTCACTTTCACTATCGGTTCTATTTAAAAACCGCCAGTGATATTAACTTTCACTGTCGGTTTTATTTAAAAACCGGTAGTGATGTCCATGCCCCCTATATAAAACAAACCGTCGGCCACAGACATCGATCTCACCCATCCACGAACTCTCACAATCTCATTTCTCACGTTTCACTCTCACTTCTCAAGATATCCACTCTCTCTCTATGTGATTTGGTCATGGCTCCTGCATTTTTCAATGGTATTAATATGTTGTCTTCTCCAATATTCTATCTATATTCATTTGATCTATATTTATATTCATGTTTCTTTGCATTCTATATTTATATATATTCTTATTCCTTGCATTCGATCTATATTTAATTATGTTGCCACATTTTACTTGGAAGAATTTTTTGTGCATATATTTTATGTTCATATTTTTTTTGCATTTTATCGATCAGGTGATATGAACAACGGACCTCCCCCACCACAAGAACCAGGTTTCCACCCTAGCGATGAGCCATTCGCTCCTAATGTGGTGATTCCATGATTCCCTGTTCCAGCTATTGTAAGAAATATTTTCCAACATCTTTTGTTTTTTGATGCTAACAAATAAGTGTAATTAGTTTAATATCATTGTTGCATACATATATGTCGTAGACTATATTCCCAATAGATTTGCTATGAACAACACTTAGCTGGTTCTTTATCTCGGACATCATCGAGAACACGATATCTAATGCAAGTGGTCGGCTATGGACGTGTGAACTCTGTTTTTCTATCCCTTTGAGGGGTGCAAATCATTGGAACCATATCCACGAGACTAGGAAGACAGAGCCCGGACATGATAAGCGCCCAATTCAATGTCGTGCGCATCTATTTAGAGGCACTTCGACATGTTTGCCATGATGTGCCTGATTTCTCGCACTTCAAGGCACTTGCTTTGAATGCTGGTGATATCCCCGTCCCGCAAGCAAACGAATAGTTTGCGAGCTACAACCGTGCGAATGTGGTAAAATGGTCACTTATACCTGAGTCATGGTTATTTGTTGTTTATTATTGTAATAACATTCTCTAATTTTTTTTCTTTTTCTCCGCATGTAGATTGCGCTCCAGGACCTTACCTATGCTACACGTGGCTTGTGGTCCGTTCTAGACCAAGCTACGGAGCAACTCGGGTACGATTGGGACTTATGCAATGGAAATCTCAGCCAGCTCACTATAGAAGAATGCCAGTACTGCATAAGGATTACTAACAGGGGCAGTGGTCGTTTAGTAGGTTACATCTATGGCTGACCATTCTTTCGGTATTGTGAGGCACGAGAGAGTGCACTCATACGGGCATTGATCTTCATCGATATAAGCGGATACATAATCTGTGATGTCAATTACCATATATGGCTACAAAGGCACGTTAGTGTGCGTGGCCTGATCGATCTTGGTAGTGATTCCAATAGTAATTAATGTTTATTTAGCTAGGTTTTCAAGGTCATAGTTTAATTGGGTTCTAATTTTAATTTATACGGCTTGTGTGTTTAATCATTGTCATCCATGTAATTCGTGTAATATTTGTTGAGCAACTAGATATATACAATCCGGTGTTGTATTGGTCTCAAATTTATTCTCAGGCTTGCACGTGACACAGGTGAAGGAAACACTAAGTTTGGGATTTTTCGGAGATGGTTTGCTACTTTCTGAGGTTTAATTGAATTTCCACGCGACGACACCTATTAATTATAGGTTGAACTGAGTCTACCCACGATAAGATCCAGAATGGTGCCAAGCTTTTACACAGGCTCTAATGTGCCCTAGGGATAAGAATTTTGTGGAGGTCAATGAAAAAATCTATTGGGTCCAAGATGTAATTCACCCTCTTTTGTCTCATTCACCACAGAGAAAAATATATTTAATAAAAAAATAATCAGAAAACCTCAGATCTTGTTTGGGGCCTTAATTTGGGTATAAATGCTTACCAAAAAAATTTCAAGTCATTTCGACATAGGCAGAGTATACATGCTTCACAGAGGTACATGAGCCCTTTCATCGAACCATGACTATACACATAGGTTATCAAGGTTTCTATGGTTCATACGTATTCTGGTGTCGTATTGTCTCAAACTTTTTCTTAGGCTTGCACGTGCCACGTGTGAAGAAAACATCTAGTTTGGGATTTTTCGGAGATGGTTTGCTACTTTCTGAGGTTTAATTGAATTTCCACGCGACGACACGAATATATTATAGGTTGAACTGAGTCTACCCACAAAAAGATCTGGAATGGTGCCAAACTTTTTACACAGGCTCTAATGTGCCCTAGGGATAAGAATTTTGTGGAGGTCGATGAAAAAATCTAGTGGGTCCAAGATGTAATTCTCCCTCTTTTGTCTCATTCAGCACAGAGAAAAATATATTTAATAAAAAATGATCAGAAAACCTCATATCTTGTTTGGGGCCTTAATTTGGGTATACATGCTTACCAAAAAAATTTCAAGCCATTTCGACATAGGCGGAGTATACATGCTTCACAGAGGTACATGAGCCATTTCATCGAACCATGACTATACACATAGGTTATCAAGGCTTTTGTGGTTCATACGCATTCCGGTGTCGTATTGGTCTCAAACTTTTTCTTAGGCTTGCATGTGCCACGTGTGAAGGAAACATCTAGTTTAGGATTTTCCGGAGATGGTTTGCTATTTTCTGAGGTTTAATTGAATTTCCACGCGACGACACCGATATATTATATGTTGAACAGAGTCTAGCCATGAAAAGATCTGGAATGGTGCCAAACTTTTACATGCTTCATAGAAAAACCTTAGATCATGTTTGGGGCCTTAATTTGGGTATACATGCTTGCCAAAAAAATTCAAGTCATTTCGACAAAGGCGGAGTATACATGCTTCATAGAGGTACATGAGCCATTTCATCGAACCATGACTATACACATAGGTTATCAAGGTTTCTGTGGTTCATACGCGTTCCGATGTCTTATTGGTCTTAAACTTTTTCTTAGGCTTGCACGTGCCACGTGTGAAGGAAACACCTAGTTTGGGATTTTCTGAAGATGGTTTGCTACTTTATGAGGTTTAATTGAATTTCCGCGCGACGACACCCATTAATTATAGATTGAACTGAGTCTACCCACGAAAAGATCCAAAATTGTGCCAAACTTTTACACAGGCTCTAATATGTCCTAAGGATAAGAATTTTGTGGAGGTCGATGAAAAAATCTATTAGGTCCAAGATGAAATTCACCATCTTTTGTCTCATTTAGCACACAGAAAAATATAATAAATAAAAAAACTGATCAGAAAATCCTAAGATCCTGTGTGGGCTCTTAATTTGGGTGTACATGCTTGCCAAAAAAATTTTAAGCCATTTCGACATAGGAATACACATGCTTCTATTTATTCAGTATATAAAAGAATTTTTTTAATATATATAAACATCACTATCGGTTTCAAAAAACCGGCAGTGATGAGATGAAACCGAAAGTGATGCTGGTTATCACTGTCGGTTTATTTGGAAAACCGACAGTGATATATAAAAAATTAAAAAAAATGTGTCAGCCCTCGGGTTTGAGCTCGGGTCTCGGGCAATAGAGTTATGAGACTTAACCGCTGCGCTAGTATAGGAGATGTGTCAAGGCTAATTTATTTTTTCTTTTTGACCTTTTAGAGCACTTAATAAATTATAAAATTAAACCAAAAAAATTTGGTCGCCTGGGACTCGAACACGGGTCTCGAGGGCTAAATTGCGGGGTCTTAACCGTTGAGCCAGTCGGAGGAATTCGAAAGAAAGGGAAAAGATATCCTACTTAACTCGTAACCGCTACACCGCAATCACTGCCGGTTCAAAGAATAGCCTGGCAGTAATGTTGCTTCATCACTATCGGTTTAGACTTACAACCGGTAGTGATGAACCATTGGGATAACAAAAAGGCGCGGGGTGAAATTTCCCAAAGTCTTTTAATAATTTATAAAATTGAACCAAAAAATTTGGGCCTCCTGGGACTCGAACACGGGTCTCGGGGGCTAAATTGCGGGGTCTTAACCATTGAGCCAGTTGGAGGAATTTGAAAGAAAAGAAAAAGATATCCTACTTAACCCCTAACTACTACACCCCCATCACTGCCGGTTCAAGGAATGGCCCGGCAGTGATATTTCCTCATCACTAACGGTTTAGAACTTACAACCGGTAGTGATGAACCATTGGTATGAAAGCAAGGCGCGGGTTGAAATTTTCCAAAGTCATTTCAACCCCGCGCCAACCCCTCCCCCCGTGCCGCCGGAGCACCACCCCGCGCCGATGGGCACCACCGCTCCCCGCGCACCCATCCACCACCCCCCACGCCACCATTCCTAGCCCCGCGCTCCTCTTCTTCGATGCCGACGCCCATGCACCACCCCACTCCAAAGCACTGCCCCACGCTGGAGCACTGCGCCATCCGTGCCCTCGTTCCTCGTCCACGACATCGGCCGTGCCCCTCCTCCTCCACACCTACACTCCCACCGCCGAGGCCTTCAGGAGCGCGCGGACAGCTACTTTTCCACCCCCACGGTGAGTGCATGGTTCACTGCCCGCTATGTGTTTGATGAAATGCCCCACGGTGAGTGCAAGGGCCCTAGTATTCTATACTTGCTTATGATGCTTGCGTCCACCTTTGCCTTCATGCATGGGCTAGAGGCTGTATGGAAGCTCCTGTTTTTCTAGAAAATGAATGCATGCTCTTGAGAAATACGTTTAGGTAAGTTAACTCTTGCACATAATTGAAGATAGGTCACTAAAACCAAACTATAAGGACTGCACTAGATATTGTATCTGCACCATGCTCGCTGCCTCTAGCAACTGTCAGTTCTGTCTGTGATGAGGAATTGAGGATAGCCATTACTTTGTGTTTTGCATTTATAGGGTCAGGTGGCAGCACCTAAAAACCGCAATTATGCAATGTAGGAACATGTCTATTCTATTATTCTTCTTGGTTATAGTTGTTGCAATCCACTGTGATATGGGATTTTCTTTAAATTAATTCACCATGAAATGATATTGACTATTGAGGCACATCGTGTGTTTTTGTTCAAGGTCAACTATACCAAAAATCGGTAGGTGTGTAAATCCTACCTATTTTGTGTGCTATATAACCATGGATATCAAAATCATTCGGCTTGCATGATCCTCCATGGTTCCTATATAATTTTGGTATTGTGCATCGGTATACAGCCTATAAAGGCTTGCAATTAGAATGAGCTTAACCAGATGTTGGTCCACTCCATGGTTCCTATATAATTTTGGTTCTGTGTTGAATGTTGGCATTTTAAACAATTGTTTTAACTTTTTAGACGAGAAAGTCTTTGTTACAACAACAACAAAGCCTTTAAGTCCCAAACAAGTTGGGGTAGGCTAGAGTTAAAATCCAGCAGAAGCTATCAAGGTCCAGGCACGTGAATAGTTGTTTTCCAAGAACTCCTATCTAAGGCTAAGTCTTTGGGTATATTCCATCCTTTCAAGTCTCCTTTTATTGCCTCTACCCAAGTCAACTTTGGTCTTCCTCTGCCTCTCTTCATGTTACTATCCTGGCTTAAGATTCCACTACGCACTGGTGCCTCTAGAGGTCTTCGTTGGACATGTCCAAACCATCTCAACCGGTGTTGGATAAGCTTTTTCAAGCTAAAATCATGAAGACAATTTAATTTGTTAGATGCTGCAAGTACCTCCTCTCACAATGTAACTTGCTCCATGCCTCTTTATCTAGATAATATTTGTTCATTAGATGTATGTGAACTTAATATTCTGATACATCTTGTTTGAATGACAACCTAATTTACTTAAATGTATAGGCAACCATGGCATGGTATGTAGTGCATGTTGGTCACATGCCTAGGATTTATCGAACCTAGGAAGATTACTATGCTCAAGTCAATCGCTACCCTGGTAATTTGCACAAAAAATATAACACAAAAGCTAAAGCTTTGAGGGCCTACTATAGTCATCCAGCCTACCTTGTAAACCATGGGCAACCGGCCAACTATGGTCCAATGAATGCAAACCATGGCCATCCGCTGGCACTGGAGATTAAAGAGAAGCCACCCGCCGGAGATGTGAAGATTAGGAGAATTGCTCCTTGGTCTTGGAAAGATGTCATGCTTTTATTTATGGCTATGGTCATTGCTTTTCTTATTTGGAAGTTGATGTAGGCTTAGTTTTGTAGAACAGTAGGTGGACTTTGTTGTATGTGGTCAATCAAACAATGAATTTGTTCTAGGTGAACATATGCTATTATTTGACTTTGTTGTATGTGGACTTATTATTAGACTTTGCATTAAACATATTATGAACATATGCTATTAGTAGTTGTCCGTAGCCAAAATTAACCACAATCGTGTCACAGCCATGACTCATCGTCACCTATTACCCCGTCACCGAAGAACAGATCGGCAACAAGAAGCGGCTGATATCGCTAGGATGGGAGAGCCACATGATCTGACAAACGGTGACGGTGTCAATTAGGACGGTGAGAACGAGCAGCCATGGACCCCGTCCGGCCTGCTCGAGCTGGGTCAAAATGACCAAGATGGCCAGGTAACTTTGGTATCATGTGACTATGCAGCCACACACACTAATCAATTGAGAGGGTCATAGCTTACTTGGTGTCTCCAGCAGGAGCCTCCGCCAGCCAAGGAGCCAGAGGGTTCGGGTAGCAAGAAGGCCAGATCCAAGCGAGGCATGTTAAAGATTCCTGTTGGTAGGAATGCACACTAGCACATCACTAAGTCCGATGAATTCAGGGATCCATTCTCACCGCCTATAGCTTTGACCAAATACAAGACTATCCTCGGGTTACTTGTAAGGGACTTCATCCCGATTATGTATAAGAAGTGGAATGGGAAAGATAATAACGCATGGAGGGTTCCTGAAAGTGAGAAGGATTACATATGGGATATCAAGATCCCAGAGTATTTCACTTTCCCAACAGAGTATGACAAGGAGGTAGTCAAGAAAAAAGCAAAAGAAATCATGGGGACATGCTTCAAGAATTTCAAGGGGACATTGTACAAGAATTTTGTCCTTCAAAATAAAGAACCAGATTTCGATGATGGATAGTTTATCAAGCAGAAGGACTTCTGGCAGGATTTCAAGGAATACAGGTTATCCGAGGAGTACTTAGAACTGAGCAGGAAGAATAAGGAGAACTCGCAGAAAGCGACGAATCCTCATCATCTCGGCTCTCGTGGCTACGCCAAAAAGATGCCAGAATTTAAAGCAGAACTTGAAAAGATGGATCGCCTTGCTAAGGAAGGCGTTCAGGTTGAGACTGCCCATTGGGAGCCAAGATCAGTGTTATAGTGTATGTGGAGGAATGTTGTGGCAGAACCTCCTAAATTATAATGCCCACATGCACCTGTCACTGTCCAATGACCTCTGACGACTATGCATATATCCCCAGTAACTTAAGAAGACTGTCGAGTGTCCTCGGAGAACCCCGAATCATCAAAAATTTCCGAGCAGGATCACATTACAGAGTCATTGCAGTATTACAACATTTATTCAAATATCTACACCAGAGTAAATCAGCGAAAGTCTTACAATAACATAGTTTACAAACCATTTGTTTCAAACCACGTAACTAAGTTCAAAAATTATTACAAACCAAAGTAGTGGAGTGGCATTATAATATATTACAGAACACACAAATAAGCTGCCCTGCCCAAGAGCCACACATTTACTTATCGTCATCGCACTAAACAACAGTCATGCAGCACGATCCAAAACAGATCTGCTCATGAGTCTCACCTGCAACAAGGGTCAACGAACCCTGAGTACAAAAGTACTCAACAAGACTTAACCGAAATAAGAATTAATAAAACGTAGGAATGCAGACTCAGGGATTCAAGGTATGGCTTTAGCAATAATCAAAGTTCTTTTGCGTAAAAGCTCTTTAACAAAATTCTTTATATCAACATTTAAAACTTCATAAGATCATATACAAAGCTGACACGATCCATATTGAGATCATGAAACTTCATATCCAACATTTTCTCAAACCATTCTCAAATTCCAGTTATTAAACTACGATGATGATCAGAGAGTTGAGTCTCCATAACCGAGGAGCAACGATGATTTAAACCGATTAAAACCTAGCTGGGAATTCCAGACCACACGACATATGCAGGTCCCCGACTTACATATATCAACCTACCCTTGGATCCTCTAAACAAGAACGGGTCCGCGCCACCCGAGAATATAGTACCCCACCAATCTAGCCCATTGCCACGTGGGTACACGCTATTCCCGCCATCTCTCCACTCCCAGTGCGCGATCAGCCATTCTCGTAATAGAATAGCCAAGTTAAGGCTTACCGGAGTATACGGTTAGTACTACAAATTCTCAACTCACGCAGGTCAACAACGGTATGGGCCTTAATCGACACAGGCGGAAAGAATCCGCTCATAAGACCTCCGTGTCTTGTGGCTCACACACACCGAGTCCGCCCGGTCTAGATTTATTACTCCACATGTCCATATCACATGATAACATAAGTAATCATAGTCCCATTTAAAACTTGCAGGTGACAGGTAATCACCCGACTTTCATTGTTCTAAGCATAGCTAAGCATAACTAGGCATATACGATTTTTAAACTGGTAACAAGGTGGATACAGAGAAACAAGGTTGGTAATGCATCAAATTAGGTTTCCACTTGACTTCTAATTACTTAATGCAATAGATAAAAACAAAAGCGGAAATGACTTTGTAAAATACAAGATAGGTTTAAATGCATCCAGGGCTTGCCTTCGTTGACGGAAAAATCTGGGTCCGGAGTCGTTACACCGATATCAACACCAACCTCCACAGACGGATCAACCTCCTCAACTACTTGATTAACTACCACGTGCTCACCTTCGTTCACTACACGTAGTATTAATGCCATGTTTAACATGATGCGAGATACAAAATATGATGCTCGATGATGGATGCAAAACTAATAATTTTGAATACAACTTTCCTTCGCGATACAATTACAAGTCAAACCAACTAAACCTTTTCATACACCTAATTCAATTGCCAAGGATCATTACCAACTAATGACCCAAGGACATCACTCAATCAAAAATTCAAACAAAACCTAAATCACTAAAGGTTACTATTTGCTTTTATGAATTAATTAATTAATTAAGAATTATGAAATAAATCAACTTGTTCCAATTGAGGTCAAAAAATTTTTAAATGTTCATCACATGATAACTAAGTGGAAAAACAATTTTCATAATTTTTGGATAATTATTTAAACCTAGAAAAATCATGGAAACTCATTTATTAATTAATTGAGTAATTTTTATCACATTAAAAATTACTGAAAAGTAACATTTCATATTTTCCCTAAATAATATACATCACAGAGAGGTCACACAAAAATTTTCATAATTTTTGGAGCTCTAAATAAATCTACACAAAAATAACAAATTACATCACTATTCAATCATTTCTGAAAAAGGAAAAATTCATTTTCAAATCACCCGCTCACACAAACAACTCGGGAAGAAACAGGAAATCACACAAACAACTCGGAAGAACCAGGAACTCACACAAACAACTCGGAAGAACCAATAACTCACACAAACAACTCGGAAGAACCAGGAACTCACACAAACAACTCAGAAGAACCAGGAACTCACCCCGAACGCGACTGAGCAGAGAGCAAGACCGGAGGAGCAGTTCGACGTGTACAGCACCCATGGCGGAACAACGGTCGTCGGTGGCGGTGCTCCGGCGACTGCGGTGGTCAAAACAAGCAATCAACAAGGTATTAAGCACCACGGCATCAAGGTGAAACTGGAGCAACCAAACATAAGGCCAGAGGTGCACCGTGGAGCTCTAGCCACGGCAACGCGCTTGCGACAGCGGCGCTACCGTCAGTGAAGAAGAAAAGCGCGCACAGCAGTTTCTCGGTGAAGTCAAGCTACAAAAGCAGGTCGATTGGATGCACAAGGAGCAAGCGGAGCTGGAACAAACGTTGCTGAGACAGTAACAACGCTAGGTCGACGGCGAAGGCTCGACGGAGTAGCGGCGTTGGTGACGGGAAAAAACAGAGGAAGAGAAAACGAAGAACGGCGACAGCGTAGTCTTTATAGCTCGGCCAAGAAGCAAGCAGAAGCCACGTAGGGGCCTTTCCCCACGCCAGCGCGACGCCAAAGACGGCCACGACGCACCTAGAACACCGAAGAAGATCGCCGGCCATGTAGCTTAGGCGGTGAACACTGTTCACAGTAATTACAGAATTGCCATTCGTTTTAAAATCCAAATTACTCCTAAATTTGCGTAACAACTCAAAAATCTCCAAAAACAAAAGTTGTTCAAAATTCAAAGTTCTACAACTTTGCTTTTATAACCATACCCAAATTCGGTCTATATTTTGAAATGCAAATTTGAATTCAAAAGGGGACACTTTAAGTACATTTTCGCCTTTTCAAATTACTTCAAATTTTTCTAAACAACTTTGAAAACTCCAAAAACAAACTTTGTACAACTCAACAAGCTCTACATTTTTGCTTTAAAGCTCAACCCCAAAATATGCTTTGATTTTGAAATGGGTTTTCCAGGGCAAACTTAAATGCTGAAATCAGGGTTTTCGGAATTCCAATTCAACACAATTGTTTTGAAATTAATTCATCCATACAAGTCAACACATATCATCATAAAACAAGGTTCACACCCAGAATTGCAACAAAAATTATTAAACTTTTATTAAGGAAGAATTTGAATTGTTTAATAGATTCCCACATTAAAATTTATAAAGTTTCATAATCATTATTTCAGGTAATATATAAAACACTCCATAAAATACCATTTGCATGCTATAGTATAAACATGAAATGCATTCACGAGTTGATGCATGATGATTATGCATAATGATGACATGATCACCTTCTTAATTACTTTTTAACATCTGGGATGTTACAATCCATCCCCTAAAAGAAATCTCGTCCCGAGATTACAAAGTGCAAAAAGCGTTGGGTTGAGTGGTGGAAAAGGAAATGTGTCAAACACATTAACTTTCAAGTTGTTCATAAAACAACAAGAGTTGACTTAAAATTGTAAACGAGATCAAAAGATAGTTGTAAGGGACAAAGGATTTAGTAACTTCAATGGAATGATGGAACATGAATTCCAAATGAGAGTTCCAAGATGAGTGAATCACATTAATTACGGAGCTATAATGGATCATGACCACAGACCTCGATACCAGCGAACGCCCAGCAGTATTTCCTTATGGCTGTAGTCCACACGAGACCCCAGGTTTCGACGCGGCACCGTAAATCATGGATCATGGCACCACCATAGGGCACAACTAAAGTAACTCACAAGTAACACTTGTAAAGCTAGCAAGATCAAGGAACTAGCATGTGTTGCATTAGAAGAGACCAAGACATGACACATGCATAGGTTTGAGAATTCAAGGATTAGTCCCAAGTTTCAACATTGAGTAGATAGGGGAAAATTAAAGTGCATCAATAAATTCCCAAAGATGTGGAACTTATGAGCAAGTACAATCAAAGAGTGGTTCACTAGCAAAACCTGGTACATGACCAGATTCATTGGGACAAAAATAGCTATAACAAGTAATAGCCATTCTCAGAATGGAAGGAGGAAGTCTTAAACATCATTATATTTCAACTTTATATGAATGATTATAACCAGAATATATGCAGTGTTTCATTAATGACATAATGCATGAATCGTCCTTACGAAACTTAAACATCAAAGCTCCTATTGTAAATAAACAAAAGTTTTTGTTTTTATTATATAGGGCATAATAAGATTACTACTCCACCACACAAAACCTTTTTAATCAAATAAGAAATGGGGAGAATGAATAAGATAAGTCGGAAGCAATTTAGACCAAATTAACAAGTTATACTTATTTGTCCCAAATCATTTTGAAGTTTTTGTAAAACAATACAACAAAGACTTTGTAACGATCTCTTTGATACCATTTTGTGGCAGAACCTCCTAAATTATAGGGCCCACATGCATCTATCACTGTCCAATGACCTCTGACGACTATGCATATGTCCCTAGTAACTTAAGAAGATTGTCAGGTGTCCTCAGAGAACCTCGAATCATCAACGATTTCCAAGTAGGATCATATTACAGAGTCATTGCAGTATTACAACATTTATTCAAATATCTACACTAGAGTAAATCAGCGGAAGTCTTACAATAACATAGTTTACAAACCATTTGTTTCAAACCATACAACTAAGTTCGAAAATTATTACAAACCAAAGTAGTGGAGTGGCATTATAACATATTACAGAACACACAAATAAGCTGCCCTGCCCAAGAGCCACACATTTACTTATCGTCATCGCACTGAACAATAGTCATGCAGCATGATCCAAAACAGATCTGCTCATGAGCCTCACCTGCAACAAGGGTCAACGAACCCTGAGTACAAAAGTACTCAACAAGACTTAACCGAAATAAGAATTAATAAAACGCAGGAATGTAGGCTCAGGGGTTCAAGGTATGGCTTTAGCAATAATCAAAGTTCTTTTTGCATAAAAGCTCTTTAACAAAATTCTTTATATCAACATTTAAAACTTCATAAGATCATATACAAAGCTGACACGATCCATATTGAGATCATGAAACTTCATATCCAACATTTTCTCAAACCATTCTCAAATTCCAGTTATTAAACTACGATGATGATCAGAGAGTTGAGTCTCCATAACCGAGGAGCAACGACGATTTAAACCGATTAAAACCCAGCTGGGAATTCCAGACCACACGACATATGCAGGTCCCCGACTTACATATATCAACCTACCCTCAGATCCTCTAAACAAGAACGGGTCCGTGCCACCCGAGAATATAGTACCCCACAAATCTAGCCCATTGCCACGTGGGTACACGCTATTCCTGCCATCTCTCCACTCCCAGTGCGCGAGTAGCCATTCTCGTAATAGAATAGCCAAGTTAAGGCTTACCGGAGTATGCGGTTAGTACTACAAATTCTCAACTCACGCAGGTCAACAACGGTATGGGCCTTAATCGACACAGGTGGAAAGAATCCGCTCACAAGACCTCCGTGTCTTGTGGCTCACACACACCGAGTCCGCCCGGTCTAAATTTATTACTCCACATGTCCATATCACATGATAACATAAGTAATCATAGTCCCATTTAAAACTTGCAGGTGACAGGTAATCACCCGACTTTCATCGTTCTTAGCATAGCTAAGCATAACTAGGCATATACGATTTTTAAACTGGTAACAAGGTGGATACAGAGAAACAAGGTTGGTAATGCATCAAATTAGGTTTCCACTTGACTTCTAATTACTTAATGCAATAGATAAAAGCAAAAGCGGAAATAACTTTGTAAAACACAAGGTAGGTTTAAATGCATCCAGGGCTTGCCTTCGTTGACGAAAAAATCTGGGTCCGGAGTCGTTACACCGATATCAACACCAACCTCCACAAACGGATCAACCTCCTCAACTACTTGATTAACTACCACGTGCTCACCTTCGTTCACTACACATAATAACAATGTCATGTCTAACATGATGCGAGATACAAAATATGATGCTCGATGATGGATGCAAAACTAATAAATTTGAATACAACTTTCCTTTGCGATACAATTACAAGTCAAACTAACTAAACCATTTCATACACCTAATTCAATTGCCAAGGATCATTACCAACTAATGACCCAAGGACATCACTCAATCAAAAATTCAAACAAAACATAAATCACTAAAGGTTACTATTTGCTTTTATGAATGAATTAATTAATTAATTAAGAATTATGAAATAAATCAACTTGTTCCAATTGAGGTCAAAATTTTTGTAAATGTTCATCACATGATAACTAAGTGGCAAAATAATTTTCATAATTTTTGGATAATTATTGAAACCTACAAAAATCATGGAAACTCATTTATTAATTAATTGAGAAATTTTTATCACATTCAAAAATTACTGAAAAGTAACATTTCATATTTTTCCTAAATAATATACATCACAAAGAGGTCACACAAAAATTTTCATAATTTTTGGAGCTCTAAATAAATCTACACAAAAATAACAAATTACAGCACTATTCAATCATTTCTGAAAAAGGAAAAATTCATTTTCAAATCACCCGCTCACACAAACAACTTGGGAAGAACTAGGAAATCACACAAACAACTCGGAAGAACCAGGAACTCACACAAACAACTCGGAAGAACCAGGAACTCACACAAACAACTCGGAAGAACCAGGAACTCACACAAATAACTCGGAAGAACCAGGAACTCATCCCGAACGTGACTGAGCAGAGAGCAAGACCGGAGGAGCCACAGAGGAGCAGTTCGACGTGTACAGCACCCATGGCAGAACAACGGTCGTCAGTGGCGGCGCTCCGGCGACTGCGGTGGTCAAAACGAGCAATCAACAAGGTATTAAGCACCACGGCATCAAGGCAAAACTGGAGCAACCAAACACAAGGACAGAAGTGCACCATGGAGCTCTGGCCATGGCAACGCGCTCGCGACAGCGGCGCTACCGACAGTGAAGAAGAAAAGCGCACACAGCAGTTTCCCGGCGAAGTCAAGCTACAAAAGCAGGTCGGTTGGATGCGCAAGGAGCAGGCGGAGCTGGAACAAACGTTGCTGAGATGGTAACAGCGCTAGGTCGTCGGCGAAGGCTCGACGGAGCAGCGGCGGTGGTGACGGGAAAAACAGAGGAAGAGAAAACAAAGAACGGCGACGGCGTAGTCTTTATAGCTCGGCCAAGAAGCAAGCAGAAGCCACGCAGGGGCCTTTCCCCACGCCAGCGCGACGCCAAAGATGGCCACGACGCGCTTGGAACACCGAAGAAGATCGCCAGCCATGTAGCTTAGGCGGTGAACACTGTTCACAATAATTATAGAATTATCATTTGTTTTAAAATCCAAATTACTCCCAAATTTGTGTAACAACTCAAAAATCTCCAAAAACAAAAGTTGTTCAAAATTCAAAGTTCTACAACTTTGCTTTTATAACCATACCCAAATTCAGTCTATATTTTGAAATGCAAATTTGAATTCAAAAGGGGACACTTTAAGTACATTTCGCCTTTTCAAATTACTTCAAATTTTTCTAAACAACTTTGAAAACTCCAAAAACAAACTTTGTACAACTCAACAAGCTCTACATTTTTGCTTTATAGCTCAACCCCAAAATATGCTTTGATTTTGAAATGGGTTTTCCAGGGCAAACTTAAATGCTGAAATCAGGGTTTTCGAAATTCCAATTCAACACAATTATTTTGAAATTGATTCATCCATAGAAGTCAACACATATCATCATAAAACAAGGTTCACACCAAGCATAGCAACAAAAATTATTAAACTTTTATTAAGGAAGAATTTGAATTGTTTAATAGATTCCCACATTAAAATTTATAAAGTTTCATAATCATTATTTCAGGTAATATATAAAAACACTCCATAAAATACCATTTGCATGCTATAGTATAAACATGAAATGCATTCATGAGTTAATGCAAGATGATTATGCATAATGATGACATGATCACCTTCTTAATTATTTTTTAACATCTGGGATGTTACAAATGTATGCCACACCGAGGACGAGAGCTTTAGCTCCACAAATCCACCCATGAGCAAACTCATCTAGAGGATCTCCCAGGTAACTGAGGAGGTGAGGCAAGGGACTCACACTTCTAATAGGGAGAAAGACATGCTCACCCAAGCACTTGGAACCAAGGAGCACCCTGGTCGCACTAGAGGAACCGGTGGTGTTCCTTGGAATCTAGCATTCCACGAAGAATCTCACACTTACCGGAGCCGCTCGAGGGGTAGAGCGGATCAGGAGGCAGAGTGTTTGAGGCGACTAAAAGAGATGAAAGACAGAATGGACGCACGGATTGAGGTGACTATTGAAGCATGAGTCTAGCAAATTTTGCTGTCCAAGGGGTCAGGAGTACCACAAAACCCTAATCCTACTGCCTTTAGCCCACAGTTTAGGGGTCACAGTAGCTGCGAATCGACCCCGCTCGATGAAGATGTGAATGTGCCTCATCTGGTGGACGGCATCACTGAACCTGTCAATGTCAAGTTGTACATCCGTCAGGAATGGACAAAGGACAAGGTGGCACTCGGCCAGGCCTGGCCTACAGGAGACAGGACCAATAATGGCCTCACAATTCCACAGGGGTACACTCACGTCACCATTGATAGAATACTTAATAAGAAGTATAACAAGATACACATTGAGTACCCCACAGTGGAAGACAAGCCGAAACTTGGTCATAACAAGGGCCCTCAAGAGTCCTGGTGCAAGCGCTTCATTAAGATTGACCACCAATTGTCCTCTGATGATGAGGACGACTACGAGTCTTCGCCCAACCGCGATGATCACTCACCATCTCCCAACAGAGATCACTCCCCTCCTCATCCCTTGCCATCACCCCTAAGAAGACAGAGGCCTCCTTCTATTCCTCCTCGTCCGACTCCATCTTCATCAGCCCCGAGAAAAGAGAAGACTCCTCCTCCATCTTCATAAGCCCCAAAAAAATAGAATTCTCGTCGTCATCCTCCTCCTCCACCACCACCTCAGCCCAAAACAAGATCAAAGGCATCCTCGCAGTCGCGGAAAAGGTCCTTGGATTCGGTCGCTAATGCTCCCAAAGTGGACCAACAAAAAAGAAAAAGGCCGTTCAGTGGCAGCATTACAAACTTAATGGAAAAAATTTATAGCACTTATCTCGAAGGAAGATTGTGTTAGTTTCTTCAATCTCTGTGCCTCACTGCCTCCGTGTTTGTTGAAGTCCGAATTCGAAAGGCAAACACAGAATCAGTATGCTACAATAAGAGCCGATGAAATACACAATGAAGATTTAAGAAAGATACAGAAGTACGTCGAAGACAACCCCGAATTAACCATGGAAGAGGCCACGAACATCTATTATGATGTACAACCCCGAATTCGCCTTATGTTTTTCATTATCCTGAAGAAGAGAAGTTCGATGTCGAGTGGGAGTGCTTGTTCTAGCTATACCAGAAACGCTCTCTCGATTCACAAATGTTGACGCTGTGGACTATGTAAGTACCCTACACGCACGATATTATAATTAACTACTCTCTTGAGACACAAATTGTTAACTTTTGACCAATTCCTATGATTTTCTCTAGGTGTATAGCAAAATTTTGCATACTAAAAAGCAAATGGGATAACATAGGCTTCTTGGACCCCTTGCGAGTCAATGAGAAGACATGTTTAGGCCTCTATATATGTGATGTGGAAGACTTGAAAGAGAGATTGATTGCTGTTTTCGATGAATTCAAGATGAAGAACAAAACCCACATACTTCTAGCCTACAACTACGAGTATGTGTTCTCAGCTTTTAATTTTGTGCTTCTTTTTTCGTTAAGATTATTCAATAATTAGGATTCTGTGATTGCAACAACCATTTCGTCTTCATTTGTGTGAATCTTGCTAAAAATCTGATCGAGGTGTGGGAGTGCACTGGTGGCAGTGCTAAATTAGTAGGCGATACTAATAACATATTACTTTCTAGTCACACGTACTGCTTTCTAATGTTTCTCCTTTTAATGTTGCACAGTGTTCGAAGAAGACATATCGGTGGGACGCAGGTCCCATTCAAGGTTGTCGAAATGGAGAGGAAGTACCTAAAACAGCCGGCAGGAAACAATGAATGCGGGTTTTATGTAATGTGGGCAATGCTTCGCTACATCGGCGAGAAATCGGAAGAAGCAGATAAGTTGGTGTGTATAATCCCTATTTCATTTATGTCTGTTAATAATTCAATAAAATGATTTACTGATTTCTCTTTGGATATCATCTTTTTTGAACGACA
Organism: Miscanthus floridulus; assembly: GCF_019320115.1. Lineage (NCBI taxonomy): Eukaryota > Viridiplantae > Streptophyta > Magnoliopsida > Poales > Poaceae > Miscanthus > Miscanthus floridulus. The sequence goes on along the minus strand of NC_089588.1, from coordinate 8,339,081 downwards.
GCGCAAGAAATATAACCACGAAAGGCTGTTAGACATGGAGATCGTCGCACTGCAATCGGAGCTGGCAAAATTCATCTTAGCCGACGTATTGAAAAAAGATGGAGTATTTTCCATTGCACAATCCATGAAGTTCAAGGACCAGTATGGCCCAGAGCGGCTCGCTAGATTATTGTAAGAAGTCTGAGAAGCATGCTTCATCTTATCGAATAATTTCTTTTTTATTTTGAGGGATCGAGATCTTGATAAGAACATTTAAACTGTAACTGTAACATTTGTAATGTTTAATATTGATGGACCTGTTGTCTAAGTAGCGTATATAAAGCGAAACCCGATTTCACGAAAAAATATAAATTAAAATAAATTATAAAACAATAAAATGCGAACGGGCCATCACTGTCGGTTAGCAACAAACCGACAGTGTTGTCGTAACCATCACTGCCGGTTAGAAACAAACCGACAGTGTTGGCTTGCTCAACACTGCCGGCTTGAACCATGAACCGACAGTGATGTTTACGACAACACTATCGGTTTGAGCCATGAACCGACAGTGTAGGCTTGCTCAATACTGCTGGCTTGAGCCAAGAACCGACACTTTTGAAGCAACCATCACTATCGGTTGAGACTACAAACCGGCGGTGTTCAACTGGACACTACCTAGTGGAGCCAGGAACCAACACTGTTGCTTGTAGATCAGTGTCGGTTTTTAAGAACCGGCAGTGATGTCAATCTCCCATCACTGTCGGTATGCCACTGTCGGTTCAAAATTCGGGAGCGAAGGGGGTTTTTGAACCGACAGTAATGTACAGATCCGGGGTAGTGAATACTTAGACATGTTGAAAACTACTTAGACATGTCCCAAAATGAACAACTGTAGAAGGAAGGAGAATAAAGCGACACTCCACACAAGCTTTAGACCTTTGGTACCTTGACTTGATAAATAAACAGCTGGTAGACACTTACCTTTACCAACAGAATTGACACTGACAGCTCAGTTTTTGACTTAACCTTCTTCACATAACATACATATGGCATGCATATATGCACGTCATGTTAGTTGGGAAAAAAGTAGGCATCGAGATTGAATTGAGTGGCAAAACGTTGGTAAAGGTGACTGTGACACCCGAAGGTTGTCGGTATGAGTTTGCAGAAGAAACTAATACAATTGTGCGTCCAAAAGCTTTACTTTATGTTTTTGCATGTTATAAACCTGGCGATGATAATGCCAACTTCAACCAACTCTCTGTGTCTAGTTGAAAGATCAGTTTGCATCAGATCGATATCTTAATTAATCAGATGCAATACGAAAAGCAATAAGCATATATACATCGATATAAAGTCGATCGGTCGACATCTTTCCCAGCTAGATTGCAATTAACTACAACTACAGCCACACATAATGTTCCTTTTGTGTCGCTTCATAACTAGAATCGGATACTCTTTTTCTTTCTTATTATTATGTATTGATAGATTTATTACACAAGGTTAATAATAACCACTTGTTTATTTAAAATTTAAAATGTTTTTATGCTCTAATTTATTTGAGTAAAGTCACCAATCTCCTTGTTAAAAATAAATAAATAAATTGGTCAATCAGTCAATTCTTCTCTATATACTTTTCAATACTACTTGATTAATAATAATGTGTCATTATTTTATTTCCTTCTGTCTTTGTTCATTCACTTGCCTCTCATAATTTTGCCAGGCGCTCACACCATTGGGCTAGCACGTTGCACCAACTTCAGAGCCCACATATATAATGACACCGACATTGACGCTGCCTTTGCAAAAACAAGGCAATCAGGCTGCCCAAGCATCTCAGGTGCAGGTGACAACAACCTGGCACCATTGGACCTTCAAACCCCTACCGTCTTCGAGAACAACTACTACAAGAACCTTCTTAGCAAGAAGGGGCTTCTACACTCTGACCAAGAGCTCTTCAATGGCGGAGCCACCGACGCGCTGGCCCAATCTTATGTTGGTAGCCAGAGCACGTTTTTCGCAGATTTTGTGACGGGTATGATCAAGATGGGTGACATTACACCATTGACAGGCTCCAACGGCCCGAATTTTTTACAATTTGGCCCTTTTTTGAAAGTTTCTCACAAATAGACCCATGACGGAAAGAATTCAGAAAATGGACCCTTACCTCGGCGCCATTGATGCTGGCGCCGAGCTAGGCGCCAGCGTCTCTGGCGCCGAGCTCATGGGCACGGGTTTTTGACCTATCAGGGGCTCGGCGCCAGAGTGACTGACGCCGTAGATCTTGGCGCTGAGCTCGGCGCCAGTCACTCTGGCGTCGAGCCCGGAAATATCTAACGGGCCCGCGCCTTTCCTCTCTTCTTCTCCCTCTCTCGCCGAGCACTGCCGCCGCCCTTGCCCGCGCCCCCGCCCCCGCCGCGCCCGCGCCCGGGCCTGTGCCGCTCCCCGCCCGCGCCCGCTCCCGCGCCATGCCGCGCTTGCCCCGCTGAGTCCACGCTGCCGCCCCACGCCGCGCCCGCGCTGTGCTCGCGCTCGCGCCGCGCCCGCGCCGCCCCGAGCCCGAGCCGCTGCGCCTGCTCCCGCGCCCACGCCCGCGCGCGCCCCGAGGCCGCCCCCCCGCCCCGCACCGCACCCCTCGCCTTGCCCTCCACCGTCGGCCTCGGCTGTGGCCTGACTTGCCGCCCTCCACCGCCAGCCTCGTCCCACCTTGCCGCCGTCCACCGCCGGCGTGCCACCCGCGCCCGTAGAGCCGGACTCGCCGCGCGTAGCCCCGAGCATCCCACGTCCACCATGCGCCACCGCTGTCGTCAGCCGCGCCACCGACGGCCCGGATCTTCGGCCTGACCCACGCCCATCGTCCGCCGGCCCGGAAAGGTAAAAATTATGAATATGCAATGTACCTACTTAGTTAGCATTTGTTATTTATTAGTGAATGTGATGACTCAGGTAGTTGATTTAGTTAGTGATCTAGTGAGATATATATGTAGATAGATAGAAACATAGACACATAGGCACATAGATATAGTTAGATAGCTACTTAAATATGTAGTTACAATTTTAGTTATCTACATATGATCTAGCTATTTAGTGAGTACACTGTAAATATATACGTAGTTATTATCTTGATTACTTAGTTTGTAGTTAGAAAGTACTTGTTGGGTACTATCTATCGTCTAATTTGGACTAAAGGGCATGTGTTTCGTTACGTGTTTGAATTAGATGGACAACCTAGTGACCATATATCATGGAGGCACCGTTGAAAGCGATCGCTATGGATCTGTTGAGTTTCTTGACATGCAAAGCGTGCCTGTGCTATTCAATGATAGGCCTTCATTTAGTGACATGGTTGCAAGGGCTCGGGAGGAGCTGCATTGCCTTGGAGATGATGGCATTGCAGTTGATGGTGTACTACACCTAGGTTGTCCTCTGAACATCTTCAGGCGAATGATCTCAATTGGTTGTGCGGATCAGTGGGAGAACTATGTAAGATCGACTATGAAGAGCTAGCTGCAATGTTTGGACGTGGTTGTGCATCGGGTGTTAGTTGATCCCATCCCTCATGGGTTTACTCCAGCAATGGATCATCAGGCATACATCGACCCTCCCGTTCCGGAACCTTACCTGCATGTGCAGATTGCACCTACGGTTCCCGATGCTCAATCTGCCCCCAATGCGATATTTGGAGATGGTTGTCAGACTCATTTTTCTATGGCAGATCCTCCTTATGAGATCCCTTTGATACAGAATCATCCGAGTAAGTGTCTTAACCGCATGGTTTTTGGGAGCTTACCCTGTTCCTTACATCTATTTCTTTCATTCTTTCCTCATTTCTGTAATGATGTTGCAGGAGACATTCCTGAGAATGTGGATGTGCCCCCTGTTGCTGCGCAAGTGCACTTTGGAGATGGATTTCATGGGTCAAATAGTGTTGAAATTATGCATGATTTGGAGCCATATGAGATGGCTAGGGCTCTTGATTTTGATGATGATCGCCCTGCTGGAGAGCTGACGGAGAGTGATGTTGAGATGATGAGGCGTATCTTTCCTGGCCGCCGTGATCCTAGAGTTTACGAGTTCAGCGATCTTGCTCACTCCGATCAGGCGTTTGCAGAAGGACGTGATGATGAGCTCCTAGAAGCTCCTGAGGCCGATCCTAACATGGTAATTGAGAATGGGAGGGTGTTCAGTGACCTCCCTGCTCTGAAGAGGTGGTTGCAGGCTTTTGCAGTGATACGAAAGAGGCCTTACAGGGTATTGCATTCATATGCGGAGCATCGTTACACGGTTGTGTGTGACAAGGAACGCTGCCCATGGAGGGTTTGTGCAAGGAAGCAACAGGTAATCGGAAAATGGAAGATCACAAAAGTTGTCGGGCCACACAATTGTGCTGACCATGAGCTGACACTGAGGCATTGACAGTTGACATCTACCCTCATTGCCAAGCGATTTGATGGGAATTTTACAGGGAGAACCCAATATGAAGGTGAGGACAATTATCAGGACCGTTGAAGCGTTGTATGGAGGATATGTGATAACTTATGGTAAAGCATGGAGGGCTAAGCAGTGAGCGTGGAAGATGATATATGGGGACTGGGAGGATGGGTATGAGCAGCTGCCAGTTTTTTTCAATGCAATCAAAGCGGTGAATCCAGGCATGCATTATGAGTACATGCCAAAACCTAATGCATGGAAGGATGGGAGGCAGATATTCTTCCGTGCCTTCTGGTGCTTCCCTCAGTGTGTCGAGGCCTCGTCCTGTCTTCTCCATTGATGGTACGTTCTTGATTGGCAAATACCAGGGCACACTTCTTATAGCCATATCCTGTGACGCGAACAACAAGTTGGTTCCTTTAGCATTTGCCTTGGTTGAGAAGGAGAACAATGATAGCTGGGGATGGTTCTTGAGGCTAGTCCGGATACACGTGGTTGGGCCTGGTAGGGAGGTTGGCGTCATATCTGATAGGCATCAGGGCATACTTAATCCTGTGCAAGAGCAGATAGAGGGGTATGCACCATTGCACCATTGTTGGTGTACTTGGCACCTTGCCGAGAATCTACTCCGGAAGGATGGTGTCAAGGATAACTTTGATCTGTTCCAGGAGGCTGCTCGACAGCTTGAGGACAAGTACTTTAAGGAAAAGTTGGAGCAGGTCAGAACCGCATCAAATGCAGAAGGTAGACAATGGCTCACAGGTTTGATGAGGGATTTGGAGAAATGGACGAGAGCTCACGACGCCGGTGGCTGGAGGTACGAGTTTCAGTGTAGCAACATGGCAGAGTCATTCAATAAGTTGCTATTGGGGATACGTGGTATGCCCGTGAATGCAATCGTTCAATTCACCTTCTATAAGCTTGTTGGCTGGTTCAACGATAGACACGCCCATGCATTACAGTTGCGGAGTGATGGAGAGATATGGACTCCGAAACCAAAGGCACACCTAGAGAAGTAAAGAGAAAGGGCTGGCACACATGAGGTTGCATGCTTTGACCATGCCACAGGGACTTATCAGGTCGAGCATAGGGGCGGTACAACGTCCGATGGCGAGGTCCGAGAGTCGAGGATACATGTGGTTGTCCTCCAAGATTTCAAGTGCACTTGTGGTAAACCAAGGCAGTACCACTTTGTATATTCTCATTTGGTGGCAGCAGCTAGGCATCGCAACTATAATATCGAGAGGAGGATACCTCACGAGTTCAGTGTCAACACGCTTGTGAACACATGGAGCCCCCGCTTCGTGCCTTTCCGGGACCCTGGAGAGTGGCCTCCATATTATGTGCCGAAGTACACTGTGGATCCAGCTTACCGTTGGAACAAGCGTGGATCAAGGCAGAGGACGAGACACATGATGGTTATGGATCAGATACCCGAAAGAACTAGGCATGGGAGAGGAACTCCATTTGTTACTGATCCCGAGTAGTACGAGTGCAACAAGTGCGGTAGACTTGGCGACAACTCACGAAGTTGCCGTTGGCAGATTAGTGAGGTAGGGCTATTGGTTTATATTATTATTTTATATTTGTCGTATTCATATATTTAATTATGCATGTCTCAATTTATGCTTGTATTTGTATCAATTACTTATACATTTTTAAGTTCGTGTTTCATATCCCCTCTTCCGTGCAATTAGTTTTCTTTTCTTTAGTTCATCCAAGAACTTAGCTTGACCATCGTAACGTTCCCACCTGCATTTCCTAGTGCTCTATTCAAAAGAAATATTATATCATATATGTCTTAGCAAAAGAAATAAAATACGATTTCATGTTTACCACAAAAATAACGAACCTCTTCGTACTCAACCATATGGCCGCAATAATGGCCTATTCCAAGCTCCAAAGGGACTAGGCCATAGTTAGATTTAACACCACATTCGCACATGACAGGAGGTGCTTTGTAGATTACCCTTTCTTTCTTCTTTTCCTTAACCTTCCGCGGTTCTTCCGGCCATTGGTTCTTATGACCATACAACCACTCCTTGAAACGACACTTCGCCATTGAAAACACCTAAATAAGGAGACATTAGTATATGAACACATATAGCTCAAGATTTCAACACATACACTTTGCACTTACTTCATGCTTGTTTGGACACACAAACTCCAACGTATTCTCAGGGTTTATCACAGCTCGATCTCCGCAATCGCACAGAGGAGGTTCCTCGAGTCGTCTAACTGTGGCTAGGTGCTTCTCCTTAGCCGTCATTGGTGGAGGGATAGGGGGGTGGAACCCACCGCTTGAAGAGCTCACGTGGATGTCTCCCTCTAAACCAATCGTAGAAAATGAGGTACCTAGGATCAAACTTGTCTGCACCGTCGATCCACTGAAACAAAAAGCACCTCACATGGTCCTACACAACGAGATTCCAACAAAATATTAGTAGCATACTTACACAAATAACAAAAAAATAGTGCAAACAATTACTAACATTAAAACGACTGCATGTGTAGAAGCAACGAGCCGTTGTATCCGGATGTCTTGATTGAAACACGTCGACCGGACGACCACAGTCACAGTTAGGGACAGGGAGGTCAGGAGGGACATGGGCATCTTTGCTAGACACGTCGGGGTATAATTCTCGAGGACGACCCCGTTTTCGCCAAAACTCCTCCCGAAATATTTCTTGCATCTAACAAAACGGATATAATTTAACAAACATAAATAAAAAACATCACAAATAAATGTCAATGAGAACCATAACTACAATACAACCAATTTCGTTCTAAGAACCGAAAGCAGTTGACATTAAACCATAAACCTAGGGTTTCCCATTTGATCCACAACAATGAACCCATAACATAACTACATGCGCCTAGGTTTGCTATCTTTTTCCACGCCTTGGAATCAACCTACGGTTGTATAATATATATATTGAGGGATACAATGAAACCCTAAGTGATGACGATTCTTAGGTTCAAAAATCTGACTAATATATACCGAAACGATGCGAAAAAAACAAGGAGGGGAGCGAGGATACCTTGCTCTCGAAGATATACGGATCAAATCAAGGTTTTCAAGGTCCAATATGACGATTCGTGAGGTAGGGTGAAGTGGGGAGAGAAAAACCCGAGAGGGAGGAGAAAGAAGAGGAAGAACGCTCGGGCACGAGGGTTGGGGCGGGGTTAAATGCAGCGAGCTCGGCGCCAAAGTGACTGGCGCCGAGCTCGGTGCCAAGATCTACGGCGCCGAGCCCCTGGCAGGTCAAAACCCCGTGCCCAGTAGCTCGGCGCCAGAGACGCTGGCGCCTAGCTCGGTGCCAGCATCAATGGCGCCGAGCTAAGGGTCCATTTCCTGAATTCTTTCCGCCAGGGGTCTATTTATGAGAAACTTTCAAAAAAAAAGGGTCAAATTGTAAAAAATTCGGTCCAACGACCAGATAAGGAAGAACTGCAGAAGAGTTAATTAGTTCATTAAGACGATGAACTGGAATAAACTATCTTTGAGGCTTGTTCTTCAGTTATGCATGTTCAGTGACTTGTTGTAGCTTTATATTTTTTTAACAATTGTGAAATCATTGTGTTGTGTTTGATGTGTTTGCATATCGTTTTTTTAAATGATGAATGTATCACTTCTTGTTTATGTCATCTTTTTGTCCAATATATTTTGCATGAGAAAAGGACAATATGTACTAGCGTGAAGTATGCAACAAGTAAATATATATGGACAGTTAGAAGATGTCTCCAGAGATTGGGCAGATTCAGCCACATTGATTTGATACTCTACAGCATGGAGAATCACCTGATAAGGCATGCATTGGCCATGCGAAGCTACGGTTTTCCTCTGGCTACAAAATAACTTATTCTATAGTCACTTTGAGTTACGATAATTACTATGTTAATTTACGAGATTATAGTAACTCCATACTAAGTGGTTTACTATAATGTTATTGTAAATATCTCCATGTGTTATAGTAACTCAACTATCGTAAATATGTATTGACATTATCGTAAATTAGTATATAAAATTATCGTAAATGGAGATGGCTACGAAATAACATATTTTGTAGCTGGCTACTGTATATATATATATATATATATATATATATATATATATATATATATATATATATATATATATATATATATATATATATATATATATATATATATATATATATATATATAAGATGCGTGTGTTGGTTAAGAGATAAACCTTGAGTGGCCCTCTAATAAGTTCCTGAGATAGTTCTAAAAAAAAGTTCCTGAGATGGCTTGATAGACGTGCTTCACCAATTTCTGACCAAAAACCTCTAACATCCAGTGGTGTGCAATTGATCTTTCTTCTATACTTAATTTGCACATAGAACATGCTTCCTCTTTCCCGTTTCATAAATGAAAAAGGCACAAGCTCGTGCCCGTTCGTTCAAAAAATAAAAAAAGAACATGCTTGCTCTAAACGATGTCATAACATTATTAACCTGATATTTGTTTGGCCTTCTACCCTTTCAATAAGGGTAATGCTGGCGCACGGACGTTCGATGGGGATGAATTCCATCACACGCCCGTTCGTACGCCTGACAAGGCCGCCCTGATGCTTGACCCGCCTCATCCGTGCACCCCCGCCCCCATCCCCATCCATTCGCCTTGTCCCCGTAGGCGCACCACGCCCCATCCCCATCTGTTCGCCCCACCCCCACAGCCGCACCCCCGCCCCGTCGGGCCCCCACCACCGGTCCCCAGCGCGGCGCACGCCAGGTCCGCCGGCCACCGGCTCACCACACCCTATTCCCCGACACCCCTTGACTCTCCGAACAGCACGAAACACATGCAACGTGAAACACTTGAATGCAACATACGTCTGAAACAGATAAAACATCTGGAATACACACTTGCAACATATGTGTAAAAACATATGCAATATCTAGATAGATCACTTGCAACATAAAAACACTTGCTGCAATAGAATTGTTGCAACATATGTGTGAAAATATATGCAACATCCAGATCAAAACGCTTGCAACATACGTCTGGAAACAGATGAAACAGCTTGAACAAACTCTTGCAACATGCCTCTGAAATATTTGAAATAATTAAAATATACATTTGCAACATAGGGGGAGAGGGGCCTAGGCTGGTCGATTCCGTCCAATAGGGTGGGAGCTGACGGTGAGTGGCTACACGCGAGCTCCTCCCAACACCAGCACCAACACCAGCGGCGTGCGTGAGCACCACCACCACTAGTGCCACCGGCACCGGGCTTGGCTCGTCGGCGATGGTGGGGAATGGGGGGCGGGGAGCGCCATGGCCGCCGGGGTAGGGTGAGAGAGGGTGCCGTGCCGGGGTGGGAGAGAGCCGCCCACTCCCGTGCAACACCGCCACGCCACCTCCATGGATCTCGCCGGAGGCAAGTGGATCTCGCTCGTGCTCCATAGATCGTTTCACCGGGGTGGGGGAGAGGGCTGCCGGATCTATGGGCATTGGGGGCTCTTGGTGAGGATGCCGGGCGTTGGTGCGCTGCGGCAAGGGATGAGGAGCGCGGAAGGGGTAAGGATGGGGAGGAGGAAGCGAAGGGATAAGTTTTTTTAAGATATATGTGGGCAGGAGCAATTGGCAGGGGTAAAAAAGCCGTCCGACGTTTGTGTGGTCCATCGGACACACAACAAGTAACATTTCCGTTTCAATAAAGCTTCCTAACATATATAAATACTCTCCCTAGTCACAGATAAGTGGCGGTTGCCTAAAGTCAATTATTTCAAACTTTAACCAATACTTTTGTTATGATAATTAATATATCTATTAAAATATAATACATATTTTTATGAAAACTTTCAAACATTCAAACGCAAACACAAAAAAGGTAACTTAGAGATGTCAAAGTTAGACTCATAATTGACTTCAAATAATTGCAAAGCGTCACTTATTGTGACTAGAGAAAGTACTTGATTGGTTAAATCCCCAAGCAAGCGCTAATCAAGATCCAACTTATTTGCCGAAAATCAACTGCAAGCTTGTTTGTCTAAACATATACAACATACTCTATATCTCCATCCTGAATAAATAATTTTTAAAGTTGTCTTAAGTCATTTATTTAACTTTCGATTGAATTTAAAGAAAAGAGCATCAAGATTTATGACACAAAACTTATATCATTAGATACACCAGAAAATATATTTTTATAATATGTTCATTTGGTGTCCTAAATATTTGTGCTCCTTTTTTATAAATTTGGTTAAACATCAATAAGCCTGACTTAAGATAACTATAGAAATTGATTTATTCTGGGTGAGGATGGAATATAAGTATATGCTCCTTAGGTTGCAAGGCTTCGGTGGCTTAGCTGAAACAAAATAATATGAAGCTAGAGCCTACTAGACAGCTTTAGTTGTGCCTAACTATAGGATCCGATCTGCCGAACGTATAGTATCTCTGCAGTCTGTTGACAAGCAGCCTGTTCACTTGGTCGTGTTTGACTTATAAGCCATGACTGAAAGTATTGTTGGTTGATTTGGTGTGAGAGAAAAATACTGTTCGTTGGCTGAAAACAAGCCAAAACAAGCCCAAACAAACAGGGCGAAGAATGCATGATTGGATCTCTCACCATGCATTTGCTTACTTGAAGTGCTATTCATCTTTTTTCTTCGTTTGCTTAGTATTCTAATGGTGTTATTAATTCGTCCTATAAAAAACTAGAACCAATTAATTAAATTGAGGTCAGAAAAGTGCAGCTGCATGCGCCATACTGTAGTGTGGTCGGTACAAGATGAACAACGCAGTTGCTGCTTGCGACTGGATGTGGAACAACATGATTGGACTTATTCTGCTGCCACGTCGGTTTCAACTACAAAGACTATACTTTGATTCAAATTTCTGATCAACTTACATATATAGCAATTGCTAATTTGCTATCTTTGCTCTCTTTTGTTCTCGATTATCTTTATGTGATTCAATTCATTTTTGAGGAATCGACTAGCATCTTGATACTAGTAGTGATAGTTTATCAACTTGGATTACTAAAAAATACATATTATTGCTGGCACTGTCACTGTCGGTGGCTTTGAAATCGGCAGTGATAATGTATCACACTACTGATTTAAGGGTATAGACAACAGTGAGTCTAACCAGCAATGGTAGATAAGTTTTCACTTATGATTATTTGCAACAACTATTTTCAACCATATAGCCTGTGACTATATAGCTTGGTAGCAAATACCCTTGTAGGTCTGATGAGCATATATATATATATATTTGGTCTCCAATCCGCCGAACACCCAACAATTGCGGTAGACTAAAGTCGCCACTTTCGGCACTTAGCATTGAATTCATTTGACAGTAACACTATATAAAGAGCCTCTATAATTACATAACTACTTCAGTCATCATCAGTCACAAGATTCATAACCTATACTGTCCGCTCGATCTTCGTCGTATCTCGAAAAACGCGCCTGCAAGTTTTTTTTACCATATATCATCTCTTTCATTAGTTTGTCGTTATAGAGATGTGTTCGTTCAGAAGATAAAAATGGGACAGGTGAAGTTTGAGTTCAACCTAAAAACTAAAAAAAAAGGAGAGGTGAAACTGCATATGCGCTAGTAATTCAGCGGCTGGTCAGTGGCCACGCCCAAAGGTGTGTGTCAAATTCAAGCAGCTGTATTTGTATGGGCGCAAACCACACACGACGACCGCCGCCAGTCCTTTTTTTTTTATGGAACTGGAGGGGCTAAAAGCACCTACAGGAAATTTATTCAAAAGAAGCCAAACAACAAAGTAGCCCGCCAGTCCAATTTTCCAGCAGTGTGTGGTAAGGTAATATATCATTTGCATGCAATGAGGTCTTCAGCGAAAGTTTGGACCGAAGACAAACTAGTCAAAAAGATTTTCAGATGTAGTCACAGATTACTTGAATTTTCCACACATGTGAACACTATCTAGAACCTGGAATCATAATGACATAATCTGTAGAGGTGGATAGATGACGCCTTTAATTTTACCCTAGGCCTCGTTTAGTTGCGCCCGAATTTGGCACCGGCAAAGTTACTGTAGCCACAGTAACTACTGTAACATTTCGTTTGTATTTGATAATAATTGCCCAAACGTTGACTAATTAGGCTCAAAACGTTCGTCTCGCAAAGTACAACCAAACTGTGTAGTTAGTTTTTGATTTCGTCAACATTTAATACTCCATGCATGTACCGCAAATTTGATGTGACGGGGAATCTTCTTTTTGCATAGTGCTAAAATTTGGATTCTGGAGGAACTAAACGCGCCCCTACTGAATTAGGGTCAAACATACACATCCACCTTCTCTTGTGTGGCTTGTGTATATATATGACACTCCTAAATGGGACCTAGATCAGTTGACTCGCTCGTCTAGCTACTAGCTAGTGTTGGCCCCTTAGCCATATATGCATCTTTTTCATTCCAGTTCGACGGCTACACAAATAAATAAATTCACATAGCCCTTCTTATAATTAATTTATTCATTATTTATTTACGACATTGACATATAGTGGATAATTAGCTTGCTGCCCGTTTAGTTCCTTCAATCAGATAGAAGTAGATGAATGGATCAGTCAGAGGTTAGCTTCAGCTAGTTAGTAGTCTAGTGCTAGGCATGCGAGATGGGATGTTTGTTTTTCCTCTGCCCGGCCTGTGTTGTTATTTTCTTTTTTTTGAATGAATGCCCTGTGTTGATTCTTCTCTGCTGCTACAAGCCAACAATGGAGTCATAATTTGGTGAGAAAAGGTCATCATCTCCTTGTCCTTGGGTTCGGTATCTCTCCAATCTGATACAAATTCTCTGATGCTAGTGTTTCGCTGTTTTCTCCAGTCCATCTTAATGAAGGTGCTCCTGCTATCTCTTGTCAAAGAAACAGCTCCTTCGTAGGCTCGTGATTTCTCATGTATAGTTGTTCGGGGGCGACCCACCTACTTTATTTAATGCTCTTAGAAGTGCCTAAATTGAACTTCTACTGTAAATTAAGTTTATGTAGGGCAAGCAATAGGCATCATACGCCATACTAGCTACTTTTCCCGTTCTAAATTATAGTTCATTTTAGATTTGTCTTGAGTCAAACCTCTGCAATATAACTTTGTTTATAGAAAAAATAATGCATCAATTTATAACAACTTATAGATGTTAATCTAGTTTTATTTATAGAAAATAGCTCAATATTCATATCACTTTGAACTTGCTTGGCCATCCCGTGCATATATGTCAACTGTCCATTGCTTTTTAGCTGGCAACATGCTTTGAATTTGACAAAGCAAACACAAGTAATTAGCCACACCAAACCCACTCAGCCTAAATTGATCGATATCTGTCTACGGAGCAGCTCCATCCATCCCATGTTCTTTTCTTGCACATTTTCTTCCTCTTGACGTAGATAGCAGCCGACAGTGGTATGTTCATCAGCAATCTTAGCTTGCAGAGACTCTTCCTTCCCGTGTAATGCATTGCGATAACAGAAGGATCGGAGAAGGGTAGTAAGCTGGTCACCTGCTAGCTGCAATGACATGTGTGTTGCGGTCTGATGCCTCTACCCACGAACTAATTGATGATCAACACCAAATCTCTGCAGATCAGCGACATTTTCGTCTGTTTAACAATATAATTTCGCCTGATGAGAAAATGGAAATGAAAGCATGTCCACTCCAAGCCTTTCAGCTAAAATAATTATGAGAGAATGTGCATTCAACTTTTTTGGTCTATAGCTAGGTTGGTATCATCCAACATAACACTTTGAAAAAAATGTCACATCACTTTCAAGTTTCAACTATTCTAGTACCATGTGCAGGCAAAGCATGCAGCTACAATTATGATTCCCAAAAGCATCTTAGCGTGAAACTGAGCTGCCTCCTTCCGGCACAAACATAACAGATTAACAACTTTGGAATTGTCAAAGCCATAGACACAGTTTTACCACCGCACCTATCAACATTACATATCGTCATACTTGTCACGGTCCTCAAATGACTACTAATTTTTGTTATAGTGTATAATTTATAAAGTGTAAAGAATTATACTATTATGAAAATAGTCTCCATATAGTTTTAAAACGTCCCAACTGAACACATGCATAGTAATTTATCATGAACTTCTAATCGTTGTCTGCATGCAACTCAAAATGAAATGAATCATTTGCTAATCGTACCATGCTAGCTAATGGTGTGTGGGTTGTTGTTAGACGGTGTGTGAACTGCATGCTTCCCATATGTAATTAAAAAAAATTAGGGATTTATTTAATTATTGCGAAATTGCCATGCTAAAAACACACTAAGTCGTCGTCCAGGTAACATGCTGCATTGTCAAGGCAACTGCTCTGATCGTGAGCGTGAGAGTGAAGTACATTGTTGCCCTATTCACAGCCACTTAACTCTGAAGCAAAATGTCCCTCATGCATCTCGCTCGAAGACACTTGACTACTGCTCCAACAAAATGTCCTGGATTAAGGACTTTTGAACAAATAGATAATACTATTATTATATGTAATGTTGTGTTGAAAGCATGGTTAATTTGTACAGGTTTAAATAAATAACCGTCACTGCTACAGTGTGCAGTGTGGTACTGGAAGCCATGCATGCATACAAGTTTGACCATTCCTCGCCGGCATACATGCATGTCTCTTATTCCACGATGACCCATATGCATGCATGGGCAGTACTAGCAGCGCTGGCCTCTGAATGATGGTTCCGGGTCTTTCTTGCCAGCAGTTCTGCAGTCTGCAGAATAGAGAATCCGTGTGCCCATCACACGCATCACGCAACGTACTATCAGCAGCTGCTGACAAAGATTTTAATCTGATAAGCAAAAAATTTTACTGGGAGGCCGGATTATATATGGGGCAACATGCATGACTAGGTACCACACGCAGCTAACTACTAGCCTTCTCAGAGACTGATGAAGAAAGTGTAGCTTCGCTGAACCGTCCCAAGATTAGAAAAGGGGTCATCTGTAGGGTACCTTTAAGAAACCGTGTTGCTCTTTTCTGCTTTGTTAGGTGTATTAACATGCTCAAAACGTTCCCATGCATTCTGTGCATGCTGTCCTAAACTACACAGCATCGAGATGCTTGGCAATGCAGGCTTCAACGACTCTGCATGAGTTGTCGTCATCCTAGGTTCCTGGTTGTTGCTACTACCAAACTCTCGAGTGCACAATACAGTCCCAGAATACATACATGCGCGCTCTGAGGTAAGGTACGTACACACCTACGGCACACACCTGGCTGGTTCCTAATTTCCTGTTGGGCAGTCAGCATATAACTAACCAGCTTGATTGGCGGAGGATCATCGGTTGCTTTTCCACTCAAAGTACGTCCAACAAAGCAGGTGAAGTCGTCGTACCATAAGTCCATACTCCATACATGATGTAACCTAGCTAGCTAATCATATGTTAGTTAATTTTTTTATGCATATTCATGCCCGTGCTAGACTGCTCCTAGCTTCAATATTAGACATACAAGTTGCTGATGCTACAAAACCAAACCAGCTGCTGCCCAGGGCTTGCTTGGGCTATAAATACCCATGCATGCTCCCCAGCTAGCCATCTCATTCTACAGCCAAGACACACACTGCAGTCTGTGCAGCAGCAGCACTTGGGATAGGAATATATACCACCCATTGATTGATATCAATCATGGCTCCAGCATCAGCTGCAACAAAATGCAGCAGCAGCGCCAGCGGCGTCGCTCTGCTCTTGCTCCTAGTGCTAATGGCGGCCGGCACCTCGTCGGCGCAGCTGTCAACCAGCTTCTACTCCTCCTCGTGCCCCGGCGTGTACGATGCCGTCAAGTCGGCGATCCAGTCCGCCATCACCACCGAGCAGCGCATGGGCGCCTCCATCGTCCGCCTCTTTTTCCACGACTGCTTCGTCCAAGTTATTACCACCGCCACCATTCCCTCCACCATGCATCTCATCATATCATGCATGACTAACCTAATTTGGTCACCGTGGATGTAGGGCTGCGACGCGTCGCTGCTGCTGGATGACACGGCCAGCTTCCAGGGCGAGAAGATGGCGACGCCCAACAACGGCTCCGTGCGAGGCTTCGAGGTCATCGACGCCGTCAAGTCCGCCGTCGAGAAGGTCTGCCCTGGCGTCGTCTCCTGCGCCGACATCCTCGCCATCGCTGCAAGGGACAGCGTCGTCATCGTGAGTGTAGTAGCGCATCAGTGCATGGCAATAGATGATGAACTGTGAGACTGTGTCAATTGATGGATGCTGACGGTGATATGCAGCTGGGTGGTCCGAGCTGGGACGTGAAGGTCGGGCGGCGCGACTCGACGACGGCGAGCTTCAGGGGCGCCAACAACAACATCCCGCCGCCGACGTCGGGCCTCGCCAACCTCACCTCGCTCTTCGCCGCGCAGGGCCTCTCCCAAAAAGACATGGTCGCGCTCTCTGGTGCGTGTGTAATATTCTCAAAAAATATTCTCTCTCAAACGCATATATATATATATGGAATTACTATATTCCAGTTAGAATTTTTTTTTTTGAAAACTTTCCAGTTAGAATATAGCAAAAGCCTTTCCACATACACTCGATCTATTTATTACTAAATAATGTAGCTTTGTTTGGTGGAAGATGCAGCTGGTATATATATGTACTATCACCACCGGAATTTGATACTAGTTCCGTTTTGACTTGGAAGCTTAACTCTCTTCGTCGTCACATATCAAGCTGTGACATGCATGAATAGCCTAATTTTGGCAGTTAGTTAGAAAGACTACATAAATAATTAGTGTTGGCCCATGTGTGTTCATATTACTACTAGACAAATTACATATGTTTTAAAAAATTTATCATATGAAAGTTGGGCCGAAACAGTTATATCTGCGCAGTTAGAAAAATGTAAAAGAGGTGACATTACCACATATTGTCGGCAGGGGTTTCTTGTAGAAAATTCTTTGCCCAAAGCTTTAACTTTTTGCTAATCCTGCCTCTAACTAGATAGCCACTTTCGATGGCTGAAAGGTCAGTCTTCCACCTAATATCTTAATTCGACGAAATACTAAAACATGCATAAAGTACTTGCACATTATGTACATACCAAGATACAAGTTAGGTACAAACCATACATGTGGTTCCTTTTGTTTCGCTTCATTCCTAGAATCAGATACCTTTATCTTCTTTTTTAGAAATTTAGACAATCAAGAACAGCCTGTATGCTTTTTTTGAATAAAAAAACAAGAAGATGCTTCCAAAAGTTATGTGCTAATTTAAGCGGTACATAATTCATTTTCTCAATCACCCCATTTGTAACTTTCGATCATGCAGGGTTCTCTCTATATAGTAATCTAAATCATTAAGCATTTTTGTTTGTGTAATGCCTCTTTTGCCAGGAGCTCACACCATTGGCCAAGCACGTTGCACCAACTTCAGAGCCCACGTATACAATGACACTAACATCGATGGCACCTTCGCAAGAAAAAGGCAATCAGGCTGCCCTAGAACCTCAGGTTCAGGTGACAACAATTTGGCGCCTCTGGACCTTCAAACCCCAACCGTCTTTGAGAACAACTACTACAAGAACCTTGTGTGCAAGGAGGGGCTTCTACACTCCGACCAGGAGCTCTTCAATGGCGGAGCCACCGATGCGCAAGTTCAATCATACATCAGTAGCCAGAGCACATTCTTCTCAGATTTTGTGACAGGCATGATAAAGATGGGTGACATCACACCGTTAACAGGCTCTAATGGGCAGATCAGGAAGAACTGCAGAAGGATTAACTAATAAGAGGCGGTGCACACTATCTAGTAGCAAGGGTTTTCAGTGTGATGTCCTTAAGTTAATTTGTAATATGTCTACTTTCACAAAATTGTGAGATCATCATGTTGTACCAAGGTGTTGAGATGTTGTTCATTTAAATAAGTAATCCATCATTTGTTCTTTACACAACCTTTTTCTTGAGTTTATTATTATACATGTACTTTTGCATGATAAATAAATGATGTGAAGTATTCAAAGTAAAAAGGATGAACTGTTAAAACTAACATATTTCTAATGTTGCCCTTTTTTCACACTTTATGATGTGGCATAGTGTCCAAGGAAGAATGATCGGTGGGACGAAGGTCCCATTCCAGGTTGCACCAATGCAATTGGAGACCCTAAACTAGCCGGCGGGAAATAATAAATGCGGGTTCTACGTAATGTGGGCAATGCTTCGCTACCTCGGTGTGAAATCGGAGCATGCAGATGCTTTGGTGTGTATAATTCTCATTTCATTTATATTTGTTAATTCAACAAAATGATCTATTGTTATCCCTTACATTTGTGCCTTTCGATATCATCTTTTTTGAATGGCAGCGCAAAAAATTTAAACACCAAAGGTTGTTAGACATGGAGATCTTAGCATTGTCATTGGAGCTAGCAGCCTTCATCCTAGCTGAGGTATTGGAATATAACGGAACATTCTTCATTGCACAGCCCATGAAGTACAAGGACCACTATGGGACAGAGCGGCTCGCTAGACTACTGTAATTTCTTTTTTATTTTGAGGAATCGAGATCTTGATAAGTACAATTGAACTGTAACCGTAACATTTGTAATGTTTGATGTTGATGGACATGTCGTCTACGTAGCGAATATAAAGCGAAACCCGATTCCACGAAAAAAAAATAAATTATAAAACAATAAAATGCGAAATAGGGATCACTGCTGGTTAGCACAAAACCGGCAGTGATGGTAAAGAGGGCACTGCCGGCTTGAGCCACGAGCTGGCAGTGTTGCTCAAGACATCACTGTCGGCTTGACATACTAACCGACAGTGTTGTTGAAGCCATCACCGCCGGCTTGACCTACCAGCCAGTAGTGTTGCCTTCACCAACACAGCTGGCTTGAACCACTAGCCGGCAGTGATGGCTCGACCAACACAGCTGGCTTGAGCCATCAACCAACAGTGTTGGCTTGCTCAACACTGCTGGCTTGAGATAGCAGCCGACAGTGTAGGCTTACTCAACACTGCTGGCTTGAGCCACTAGCCGACAGCGTTGTTTTGACCATCACTGTCGGTTGGGGCCACAAACCGATAGTCACTACGATAGAAAACGTTTTTACTGGCGGGTAAAACACCACTCTACTGGCGGGTTCCGCACCCGCCAACAACTTTGAGCCAGCACAAATGGCGGTCTGTGCTGGCGGGTGCTCGCATGCCAGTACAGTGGTCCACTGTGCTGGCGGGCGACATAACCAATCGCCAGCACAGTAGACCACCGTCTGTACTCAACGCGAACCGTACATTCCTTTTTCATCTAAAAACTCTAGATGATTGGCATCGAAGGTCCTCCACTGGCGAGCATCGGATGGATGTCGAAGCTTTCCGTCATCCTTTACTGGGCGATCAGCGTGCCAAGTCATCTGTTCAGCAGTGTTTGGGTTTGAGAACAAACGCTTCAGACAGTCCACCACCGGCAAGTACCACATCACCAAGGCAGGGACTCTGCGTTGAGTCGTCGTGTTAGGACCCATACAGGACTCGTCCTCCACTTGAGCACCAGCACCTTTCTTTGCACCGTTCTTCTTCTTATCCCCGATTGAGGAACAGGCATGGTCCCCACAGAAATCGGCATTGCTTTTGTAACGGCTAGCATCGCAATTTGGACACCTTTCCAATGTCGCGTGCTCACCGCGGTACATTATGCAGTGGTTAGTTCCTGCAGGCGTGTATTCTCTGCACACACATCTTCAATGGATTGATAATCTTCTTTGCTTCGTATGTGTTTTTTGGCACAAAGTTCGGCTTCGGGAGCAAATTGCCAAGCAGAGTAAGGAGATCATTGAAACTATTGTCTGACCAACCGAATTTAGCCTTCAGGATCAAAAGATGAAGGATGAAACGCAGCACTGTCCACTCCTTCCCACATCCCTCATACATATGGTCCTTTGCTGCCTTCTTTAGGGTCTCGAAATTCTCTAATCCTTTAGCAATCCCTAGCAAAACTTCTGGTTCAATGTGGCGCAACATGTCCTCCATATTAGCATCACGTTCCTCGTCCACCTGTGGTTCCACACGCACATCTGTTTGATCACCATTTTGATCTCCAAGGTCGTAATCATCATCCATCATAACATGATCATTGTCATTTGCATCATCACCACCCACTTCATCACAGCCAGTATTGATGTCTGTGTTGTTGGAAGTAGCTCCTGCCTCTCCATGGTGGGACCAAATTGTGTAGTCATGCACAAAACCTCGCTATATCAAATGCCTCTTGATGACATTAGTATCCTCCCATAAAATTTTGTTGCTACAGTCACAACACTGGACAACATATTTGCTTTGTCTTGCAAATGCGAGCGTGTTTCTTCGCAGCCTCCACAAACTTCTCTACCTCTGACATGAAAGTAGGCGAATGCCTCCATGTGCCACACATCCATGCTCTTTGATCCATCTTTAACAACCTATATGATAAGATTTCCATGTTATTAAAATGAAAAAC
The DNA here is from genome assembly GCF_019320115.1 of Miscanthus floridulus. Taxonomy (NCBI): domain Eukaryota; kingdom Viridiplantae; phylum Streptophyta; class Magnoliopsida; order Poales; family Poaceae; genus Miscanthus; species Miscanthus floridulus. The sequence goes on along the minus strand of NC_089588.1, from coordinate 8,318,229 downwards.
ATAGCAGTTAAACCTACGATGTAATTACATTAAAATGACAAACATATCTTATAATAAGATCAAGGAAGAGAAATTAGTTCGGCGCAGCAATTTTGTCACCACCGGAGCCTCTTAGGTTCCAGTAGGGGAACATCCGGTGGTGATGAAAATCTCAGTAATTTTTGGACCCTTGAAAATTTTGTCCGGCGCATCTAAAAATCATAGCGTCGGACCTTCCCGTGCGCTGTTCGCCTTGTTACCAACTCCCATTGGAACATCCGGTGCCTCTTTTACCACGCGCATCTCCGCGGCGTCCTTTTACGATGCGCAGCTTTTTAATTAACCTTGCCTTTTACCACGCCCTGCCCACCGTTTTCACCGTGCACCGCCGCTCCCATGCGCCTCGCAGCCTAGGGTTCCGCCGCCGCCGCCGCTCCGGCCACTCACCGCCGTCTTCAAGGCCAAAGAGTCCACTTCCTACCCGAAATCCTTGCGCAGTGGTGAGGCCCCATCTACTTCTCCCCTTTGCTATGCTTAAGTTACATTTTACTCTTGTATATCTCTCTCTCGCCATTCTATAATCTTCCACCCTATCTCTTGCAGATGGCAGGCGAGAAGAGGAAGGGTAAGGGAAAGGTTGTGCCTAAGAAGAAGAAGAGCAAGTCTGACAAGGATTGGGAGCGTGCATCGAGTGTGCCGGATACTAAGGGGCAGCCACAGAGGGGTATTCATATTGGGGAGCCAGTTCAGGGCAGTGCACAGGCTCGGGGGGAGCAGCCGACAGAGCAGCCTTTGAGGAGGTCAGGCCGTACTCGTCAGACAGAGACAGCTACACCTTCTTCCGTGCAGCGTTCCCGTCCTCGGACCCGCGGAGGAAGCGTTCAGAGGCCAGCACAGCAGTGTGCTTCTCCCATCCTTCGGAGAGAGCACGACAGTGATACAGATGAGGAGGGAGGCAGGATCAGGGGCACCCGGGCTGAGGTTTTTGGAGTCCATCTTCGTGATTTGAGGACCTTGCCAGGGCCTAAGGTGAAGAAGTTGAGGAATGTGACTCTCGATGAGTGGTTCACGCCTAGGCATGACCACAATGTGGATCCTCGCTTTTGGACTCTGTTACAGGAGAGCTTCTTCACCTCTTACACTCAGAGGTGGTTCTCAGCTTAGCGCGCACAGGATGCTACAGTGGACAGCTCTCAGGACAGCCGCAGGTGGTACTCCCATACTTCCACACTTTGAGTACATCCCCGGCTTGCCAGCTCTACTCAGTGAGAGGTCCCGATATGTTCCAGATTGGGTCTGAATCTTCTATGCTACAGTTCACATTGACCCTGACAGGCTCTCGATGCGGTTCATGTTCATGGGAGAGCAGTGGCAGTTGTCAAGGGAATTAATTGCTCGTCACCTTGGTATTCCATTGTCCGAGGTGTCACTTCACCATTTGTGCTATCCTGGTATTGATCCTCCTCCTCGTGCTCACGACCCCGTCTTCCCGACAGATGAGGAGATCAGTCCTTTGTTCGTTCAGCCGTTTCTTCCAGGCACTCCCAGGACTCCTGACCGCTTGACTCCTGAGGCGTATGTGGTTCACAACGCTCTCAAGAGGTCTTTACTCTTCAGAGTTGGGAATGTCGAGTCGATCACCGGACTGCAGCTGTGGCTTCTCTTACACATCATGAGACACAGGCCGTTTGACATCGTTGATCTTTTGGTGTCCGAGGAGGAGGATGCTATTATGGATGGGATGGGCATGAACCGTCAGCAGCCATATGCTCGTTGGATTAGTTGGTTGTTGGCTTGCTTGGGAGGTCGGGAGCACATATCCATTTATGAGAGCTGCAAGACGTGCTTCAAGTTCTATAGGCCCACAATGCCTAATGATGCTAGGAGAGGAGCTAGAGGGGTTCGGCGTGCACATGTTGAGCTTGAGGAGAGAGCTATTGCACAGGCAGCCATCACAACAGGAAACGGCTGATTTGCCGGGAGCAAAAAAATTTGCCGGGTGCTTTTTATCGGGCACCCGGCAAAGGAATTCTTTGTCGGGTGCCAGGCCTGGCGGCACCCGGCAAAGAAAGGCCTCCGGCAAAGCAGCCTTTGCCGGGTGCCGGGCACTCGGCAAATTCCAGCCGTCGGCAAAAATTGGTCTTTGCCGGGTGCCGGCCACTCGGCAAAATATGGCCGCCGGCAAAGGTTGGCGGTGGGCTTATGTTGCACGCCAGCACAGTGCTCTCTGTGCTGGCGGGTGATTATGTCACCCGCCAGCAGAGATGGGGTGACCTGTGCTGGTAGGTGCTTGCGTTGCCCGCCAATACAGTGGCCACTGTGCTGGCGAGCGCTTCCCTGTCGGCCCGACGATTCTCTGTGCACGCTAATTTCCCTGTGCCAGCACAAATCGATTCTGGCGTAGTGAGTGTTGGTTTAACCGGACACTGTCGGGTGCCGTCAGGAACCGACACTCTTGCCTGTAGATCACTGTCGGTTTTGGGTAACCGGCAGTGATGTCAACCCCCCATCACTGCTGCTATGCCACTGTCGGTTCAAAATCCAGCAGTGAAGGGGTTTCTTAAACCGACAGTCATGTGAAGAACTAGGGTAGTGAAGCTAAATAATATCAGTATAGATCAATAGGTGAAAGTATAAGATAAAGCAATCCAGTTTGATTGGCAAGCTTGTATTATTTGGAACTCATTACAACAACACGCGAAATAATAGCAGTACAGATCAATAGGTCAAATTAATCATGGAAACACCGAAATAGACAGACTCCAAGAGCATTTAGAAAAATAGATACACAGAATGGCTTACTCAGGAAATATGTTTCTGGGGTTAAGTCATAGACAACGTGCTCCCGAAAGGCGAAAGCTCCCTAAAAAGAGCAAAACAGTCACATTTCGCCTGGTGTGCAATTGTGGAAGCATGCAAAAACAATTTTACTATTTTTTTAGAATTTCTTCTCCATCCTTTCGCACAACTCCTATGTATGCCACTATAAAGGCTTTCTTCAACCAATCGATGGAAGTTTCAGGCTCATTTGCGATCAAAACAGGAAGAATAGCGATGCACCAAACTACCTGAAAAGGGGTGGAGTCACGGAAAGCGAGTCCAATAGCTCTACCACTCGTACATGCTGCTGAACACTATGCCGATTTTAATGGAGAGTAATTATTTCTGAGATGGCAAACATGCAACAGGAGTTCTCAGAGAGGCAAGTAAGACAGTCTTGACAAGGCTAATATACAAGATTTCTACCTGACCTGACCTGATGACCCCAACTAAACTCAAAGTTTTTTTTTTTTGACAAAACTGGAGGGGTGTGGACCCCTACAGAAATTTATTGAGTAAAAAAAAAGCGAAAGAGTTACTGTACAAACAGTTAGGAAACAAAGAAGGAAATGAAAAAAAAACAAGGGAGAGTAAAAAGATTACAAGGATCCATAAGTCAAAAGTGATTGAAACTTTGACTTTTGCCCTTAAACTCAGAAGTGACAACTCTTTTTTGAATATTCTCTTTGCTGCTTGTATCTCTGGCTGTTCATTTTTTAAGATGAAGTCGTTTCTGACGGACCAAATTGCCTAGCACATTAAAATTGCAACCATCGTGAAGAAGACTGGATGAGATTTATCTCGAGTTGTAATATGCATTCAAAGATGTCCACTCCATTCTGAAAACTGATACCCAACATGCTCCAGCAATCCTTAGCAAAAGGACAATCAATGAAAAGGTGTTGATAGGTTTCTTCGACTAAAAGGCTACACAGTACGCAGTTGAATGAATCAAGATGCATATTCTTCCTTCTTAGTATATTTCTTGTGCTAAGCCTGTTATTTAGGAGTAACCAGAAGAAGACCTTATGTTTTGGTTGACAAAAACAATTCCAGAGCCATCTGTATGCTTGGTGGACATCTCTATGTCCAATTAGAAAGCTGCAGGTTCTAGCTGCTGAAAATTCCCCCCAATTGGACGACCATTTGTCATCTCCATCAGTTAAAGGAAAGTGCTCAAGGAAAGATTGCACTGCTTGCAGTTGGGAATATGCTTCAATGGACAAGGGTAGATTGAAAAGGTCTGGAAGATGCTGCTAAGCATAAAATTCCCTGACTAAGATAACTTTGATTTTTGCAAAGGAGTGAAGTTCAGGGTAATCATTTTTCAAAGTCTGCTGGATCCATTTATCTTCCCAAAATAGACAAGTGCTTCCATTTTTAATGTGAATGATGGAGAAGGATTTGAATGTTTGCAGAAGCTTGAGGATGTCTCTCCACCAGAATGAGCTTTTTTTTAGTGGCATTGGGTAACTTACCACATTGCTGTAATGCTTCTCCCAAACCAAAGAAACCAAGGGCAAGTCCTTCTTGTTAAAGAATTTATCTAGATTTTTCATTAGTAGAGATTCATTGTGTTTCTTTAAGTCAATAACACCTAGGCCTCCCTCCTCCTTTGGTACACACACCATTTCCCATGCTGCCTTTGGAGGTTGTTTTAGAATTTATGTCAGCTCCTCTCCAAAGGCAGTGTTTCCTGAATTTATCAATCTGTTTAATTACTCCTTTAGGAAGGGATAGAGTACACATGTGGAAAGTGGGAAGAGCTGAAAGCACAGCATTTGTGAACTCAAGTTTCCCAGCCTGGGAGAGGAAAGTAGAAGTGCAGGCTAATCTTCTTTCACACTTAGAAACAAGGGGGAGGAAATCATCAATTCTGGGTTTAGTGATCCCTAGGGGAAGGCCAAGATAAGTGAAAGGGAAAGATCCCTTAGTGCAACCGAAGGTATTGGCTAGATGGTTAAACTTTTCTGGAGAAATGTTAATTGGAACCATCATGGATTTATTGAAGTTCACTTTTAACCCAGTGGATTCAGAGAAGGAATGTAACACAGATTTCAGAAAAAACAACTGTCTTGTGTCACTTTCAAGGACAATAAGGGTGTCACCAGCATATTGAATCACAGGGAAGTCCAAAGAGGTATTCAAAGGGATTGGAAGGTTGAGAATGCCTCTTTGTCTTGCTTTGTTCAGTATGGTCTAGAGAAAATCAGCTGCCAAGACAAACAGGAGAGGGGAGAGGGGATCCCCTTGTCTGACCCTCTCTAACAATGAATGGTTTTTCTTGGCACCCCATTGAGTAACACATTGGAGGTCCTAGAGGAGAGAATGTTTTTGATCCATCCAAGCCAAATTTGTCCAAAACCCTTTGCTTCCATGAGTTTTAGAATAGTTTGGTGCTCAATTTTATCAAAAGCTTTCTCAAAGTCTAGCTTGAGAATGATGATTTCCTTCTTAGAATGGTGACATAGGTGCAGGTATTCAAAGGACCAAGCAAGGCAATCCTGGATTGTTCTGTTTTTGATGAAGCCATATTGGTTTTTGTGAATAAGAGAAGGAATGATAGCCTGGAGCCTGTTGGCAAGGATTTTGGTAATGATTTTTATTGAGCAATTAAGAAGGGATATGGGTCTGTAATCAGATATACAAGTGGGGCTATCAATCTTTGGATCAAGAGTGATAAAGGAGGAGTTAATACTCTGGAGGCAGACATTGTAGCTATGAAAAGTCCAGCAAAGTTCATAGAAGTCATTTTTAATGGTTGCCCAACATTTTTTTTATGAACTACCACTATGTTCAGGAGTATTTGGTTCACAAGCCAGTAGTATTTGATTTAGAAGCTGCAAAGTGTGTTTCCAAGGGGATGCAACTTACCAGGAAGTCAGGAACACAAGGGTCACCGGGGATCGAGCACCCGCAAAGCTGCAAAATGGAATCAAATTGATGGTGTATTACTTGCTAGGAAGTAGGAACACGCATGTAAAGAAAAGATCAAATGACTAGCATCGCAGCTCTAGCTTGTTGGCATCACACACAGGTGCATGTCTCTCCTTCACGGTGTCGCTGCAGTGTGCGCCGACGGCAGCCCGACAGCGTCTCGGTGCAGTCGTTGCCCTGCAGCCCCTTCCTTGACCAGAGTACCAGACCACATCCCAGCAGCGGCCACTCCGATCCCCCTTCGATTTGGCGGCAGCCAGCGGCCCCGACCCATCTCCCTCCCTCTTTTAGGTCCTCCCGGCGGCGCGGCAGGCGGCACAACGCGCTATGGGTCCTCAGATCGGAATTGGACGTGGGTGATAGAAGGAAAGTCACGGCGTGACCTGACAGAGTCAAGTGCTGAATCTGAATCCCCAATCACGCCCAAATGTAGTGAATGAATACAGTGAAATCAGGGTGTGTTGACGTGATTCCCACCCACAAAGGAGAGACCTGACCAGATGGCATGGATATGGCATGGGGGCGGCCGTGCCATGTTGGTGCTATTCCTGTTGACTGCGTTTTCTTTTCTAGAAGCCTTTGACAACCGGTGTGAAATATGTTGTCTCTAGTCTCTCCCAGTTCCGGAAGCTCGGTGCCCAGCAATGGAGATCGCATGGGGCGGCCGTGCCGGCGCTGTTGTTGTTGACTGTTAATGGTTGTCTATAGTCTCTCTCAACTCCGGCGGAACGGCACCCGGCAAGGTGGCAGGGTGTTGTGAAATATGGTTGTGTCTCTCCCAGCTCCGGCGGCTCGGTGCCCGACAATGGAGACTGCGTGGGGCGGCCGTGCTGGAACGGTCATGCGCTTTGGATTGATGAGATGGCATTTCATCTCAGACAAGCCGATGACGAGCTTATGAATAGAACAGTTTAATCCTCATTCCTGCCATTGCAACGAGTTGCATTCATCGATCAGTTACTTGCTCGATCGGGTCAGCCCTCCTCGTTCAGTCCCACTCCGATCCGCTGCCTGTAACTGCAATAGTTCTTCGTCCCTCGTCTGATCCGACTTCGATCACCATGCATACTTTCGGCAGCCTTGCACTCCTCGTCGTCGCGACGACTCTTCCGGTGGCAGTGGCAGGCCGCCAAGCCACCGACGATGACACCCACACCGCCGTCGGCGAGGGCACCGCCGCCCGCCGTGAAATGCGATTGCTGGTGGCTTTGTGTTTATGGTTGTCTCTATTCTTTGCTTAAGATGGAGACGAGTACATCACCCCACTAGTTAAGCAAGATATCAGGACTGTTGTGGTGCTGCTTTGGTTTCCTCAAATACCTCACAACGCAAAGTGGCCCTATAAAGTGCAAGTTTATGACTAATGTAGCTAACTCTCCGAGTGAGACATATGGACATCCAAACAAAATTAGGGGACTGTATATATATTTATATGACCTTTAAGCATGAAATCTTTGCTGGAGGTCATAGACCTTTAGGCATGAAATCTTTGCTGGAGGTCATCCAAAAAGTATATGTCATTTACTTATTGTGTAAGTGCATTGCAAAATCATTATAACGGACCATCATTGTTCAACCATTATCCTCAGTGTGATCAACTGAACACCAGTTAACCTTCATGTTTACAAAGGATATTCTCAAGTAATATTCTTTACTCAACCTTATCCGTTCACCCCCCCCTCCACCACACGTCGTGGCACACGGCACCTCCTATTCTCTCTCTCCTCTTCCAAACGCCTCAACTGCATGCGCCATCCATGGCCGTCGTCCAAGCTGCTGCCGCTGTGCGCGTTCTCCATGGCCTTCCATCCGCCATCGTCGGTCACCAGAGCTCACACAGCTCAGGCAGGAGTCCAGTTCTACCCCACCACTTGGGATGTGGTCGGCGCCGGAAGGGACACGGACGAGCAGGGCCGCGCCAGGACCTGGCAGCAGCCGTGCCCTGCAGTCATCTTCAACTCCGATCCGCCAAGTGTGGCTGGGCGCGGTGCCGTGGTGTGTTGGGCCCCGTGCAACCTGTGGCCGCCGCGGACAGGCTCTTGGTGAAGGGGCGAGCGGTGATGGCAGGGTGGCCGCATAGCAGCAGAAGGGATGACGCTATGGCGGAGGCGGAGGCGGAGGAAAAGCACGCCGCACAATTGACGTAGAAAACTGTGGCGAGCCTTGCTTCATTTACGAACCAAACACCCGCCTAAGCTACGTGGCGTGCCTAACTTTAGCCGTGGCAATCGGTAGCGGGCAACCAAACAAGCCCGAGAAATGAGAAGTAACATTCAAATCTGAACAATGACTCGAAAATCCATTTCGAATCTGATTTTGATACCATTCAGTTCTTTAAGCATGTATTTTGAAAGGGTTGTGTAAGAAAAAAGGAATAATGAACTAAATTCAAAATTTGACTCAAGGAAAAAAGTTACCTAAAATGGGTATGGCGATGAGCCTTTTGAAGCAAACAATTTTATGCAGCCGGAAGCAATTTGATAGAATCAGACAAATGTCCTGTCATTATCCAATCTCTTTTGCACAGTTTGACAATAGGTTGGCATTTTCTCGTTATACTGAAAGTCTGAATATCTTTTGGCATACAATCTGCTTGTCATTCTCATTCTGCCATACACTATTCTATTGATATTGAATTGACATACAATATTTTGCTGCAATTATAATCACAGTCTCGACTCTCGAGCTGCATGCAAACAAAAGGCCGCCTCCTCCTGGGTCCTGGTGATGGTGACCTACCAGGCTTGGCTCGCTCAGGGCATCCTGCTCCTCAAAGTCAGTACTTGGGGCCTACGTCGCTTTCATTTTCAAAGTTTTTTTGCCCCGCCTTCAAAGATTTCAGGATGCTGTAAAACTAAGCTGGGGTCAGCGCAGAGTGGGCAACCAACATCAAAATTCAGTTTACCATGGCTTAGGAGATCCTTCATCGCATTGAGATAGCTAGGGACCATCGCCAGCAGCTATGATCCACATTGCTGCCTATCTAATCTAATGACGAAGAATGTTTATTTACGCAAGAAATTGAAATCTCAGTAGCTCTCCGGACCGGACGGCACGATCTCTGAATCCTATTCATAAAGAAGGGGATGCTAATACCTCCTCTCTTTTTTTCCATCAGCAATCTCTCTGGTTATAGAAGAAAAAAAAGGAAAATTTTCATTGCCAAGCTCTCACTCTCAGTAGACGACCATATCATCATAAGCCAAGAGGACATGCAGTGTGCTGTATTCAATTTTTATTCTGGACTGCTGGGTACTCCAGTTCAGAGGAATTTCACCATTGACCTTAATTAATGAGCTTAATATTCAGCAAGGTTCAAAAAGACGCAAGGCGGTATCTAGGCAATGACCTACCGCCTAGAGCCTAAGTGAGCCTAGGCATTTTAAGGTGTTTTCCTAGGCATTTTAATTTTTATACACATACATATATTACCTCAAATTACCTTAAGTAAAAAAACAAATAAGAGATATGTGGATCTAAAGTAGGAAGAAAGGCCCATCAAAAAAGGCCCAACCCACCTTATGCACCACTTCTACCTTATCCATCCAACCATCCTCCTCCCACCTCACGAACCAGAGTCGCTTTCTCCGCCTCCCTTCCCTGCATCTCCGACACCGCGCGCCTCCTCCCACCTCCGACATGCGCCTCCTCCCTCCTCGGTGACGCACGCCGCCGCCCTCCTTCTCCGACGTTGCCCGCTCCTCTTGGCTACGCCTGCCGTATCCGCGGCCGTGCGCCGGCATCTGCCGCCGGACATCGACACCCGCCCTCCCTCACAGCTGTGCCCGCAGCTCGCCTTCTCCCAGCCGTGCCCCAGCCTCTGCTCGTCGCCTGCCGACTCCTGGGCACGTCGACGGCCCGCCCTCCTCCTGGCCGCACCTATCCTCCGCCTACCCCCATAGGCGAGGCGGCACCCCTCCGCCTAGCGTGTAAGCGCGCCTAGGTGAGCACCTAGTAGCGCCTTTTTTGATAAGGGATATGATGCCACAGTATAAAGCCCCGGGTCAGTGCATGACATAGTGGAGGCTTCACAGAAGTATTTAGCATGAGTGCATGACATAATGGAGGGTATGTGGTCTTTTCAACTTCTAGTGGCACTAAATTTGGTCGACTTCGCCTCTCTCTCTTGCCTAAAAAGGTAGATGCTGTTCAAGTCAAGGGTTTTCGCACCATAAGCCTAATTCACAGCTTTGCCAAATTAGTCATAGTTATTAAGGCAGTAACGCGAGGTGCGGCGAGCTACCCCTTCCAGACGCCTAGGCGTTTAAGGCGCGTGGCGAGGCGACGCCATACACATATCTTAATATACAATGCCACTAGAGCTTGGAAGCAAATCATATCAGATAATACCATAATAAATAGTGCTGCTAGAGCAGCAGTGCACAGCATAACATAACAAAATAGCAAATCTGAAATCTCTCCTCTCCCAATAACAACAAATTAGACTCTAGTGATATAACATCATCTAAGCATGACCATTCAAGCAATCTCTCATCTCCATTCTAATTGCAGTGGTAGTTCTGATGCATGCTTTTGTGTCTCCAAAGCCAACAGCCAGATGTTTCTTCACCCTTTTGTGCCTCCATAAAATGAGACTACATAGGGAGCATGCTACCACATCTTTGCTTTGAAGGTTTGGCCAGTATGCATACTTCCATCCTGGATCCTCAACATTTCCCTTCCGAGCTGGATCAGTCTTAGGATCATAATCACCGGTGATGGAAGATGAGCTTGCCATTGTGCTATCAGCTGTAAAAACAAAGATGGACTTATGCACCCATACCAAAGCAGAGTAGAAGGAGCAGATCACGACTACAAAGAAGCAGAGCAGAGGAAGAAGGGGGAGGAAAAGCAATGCGGCAGAGGAAAGATGAGGGGAGGATTGGAGCAAGACCATAGGAAGGAGACGCCGAGACGGGAGGACATACCCGCGGTCATGGATGGGGCGGGAATCACGGTTGTGGATGGGGCGGAAGTCACGGACGTGGTTGGGGCGGGAGTCGCAGCTCGCGGTCGCAGGCGCCGCCCAATTTCAGGTGCGCCGCTGCGCTCTTCTCTCTCCCTCTCGCCTCCCTTTCCCTACTTGGCGCGGATGCGGAGTCTTGGCGGCAGATATACGCGTGCAGCTCCTCCTTTTCCCCGCGCGCGCAGCTCCTCCTTTTCCCGCGCGCTCGCAGCTCCTCTTTTCCGGCCCCACGCGTGCGCAGCTTCTCTTTTCCCGCCCCGCGTGCGCATCGCGCCGCTCTTCCCCGTGAGCTTTCATTGCCACAACATCCGCCTCAGCGAAATCCGACACCTAGGAGACGACTTCTGCAGTTCTGCTATGAGGCGACACCATACCCGAGCAGGCTGCGGCGAACAGGATGCCGCATTTCAAAAACCGCTCGGACGCCTAGGCGACGCCTTAGTAACTTTGAAATCAGTATTGTCAAATCAGCTGGTTCCAAAGTTTTGTCCACCTTGGTCTTAGTAAACCAAAATAGCCTTTGTTCGGGGGAAGGTGTATTCAAGATAATATCTCCTCTCTTTTTAGAAAAAGGGTAACGAACTCAGTTACAACAACCATGGGTTGCCAGCGCACATTGCACAGGTTACTCACAGAGCAGAGAACACTATGCAAACCACTTCAGCGTAACACAAAAAACTACAAAAAAACACTAGGTCTTGCTTGGTCATTGTTATCATTACTCCTAAAGACTTCCAGCCATCTCCGGTTTTTTTAATGATAATTCTTCAAGGTGACCGGAAGGTCCCGGGTTCGAGTCGCGGTCTCCTCGCATTGCACAGGCGAGGGTAAGGCTTGCCACTGACACCCTTCCCCAGACCCCGCACAGAGCGGGAGCTCTCTGCACTGGGTACGCCCTTTAATTCTTCAAGGTGAAGCTTGTCAGAAGCAGTCCGCAAAGTCCCCCATCTCTGCAGACAGAGAATTTTTGGATAAAACGTCAGTTGAATCCTTGGGAAATACTTTTTCAATCTACATTTTGTTTCTTTAAAAAAAAAAACTGAAACCTTGAAACCTGAAGCCAAACAAACAAGAGAACAAGGCCAACAAGAAGGTGGCCAACCCCAAAAACACACTCACGCAAGAGAAAGAAGAAAACAAGAGAGAAAGAAAAGAAAACCTAGCTACTGGATAGAACAAAAAAAAAACTACCAAAACCTAAAGACTGCTAAGCCAGACCAAAATGCTTTGATGAAGCTCCTTCCAAATTCTGAACAAGTGTAACAAGATTTCCCATTTGTGAGCAGCTTTCCAGGAGCTCAAACTAGGAGCAGTGCCCTCGAAGATGAAAGCGCTCCTCTCATTCCAGATGCACCAAGCAGACTCCATGTGTTATCTCCCAGAATCCCCAAGTAAACGAAAAATAAAAAGAGTGAGGACATATGTGTTATCTCCAGAATTAACCAATCCTCGGTATGTTATCCCAAATCAGTGGAAAGATATCCAGCACTCCAGCACAACTGTGAAATGTTTACATAGACAAAAGGAACCTCATGTTTTCGTCAAACTGGACATTTCCAAGGTGTTTGATTCAGTGTCCTGGGCATTTATGCTGAAAGTCTTGATCAAATTGGGTTTTGGACGACACTGACGCAACCTCCTTAGCACATGCTTGTAAATGGGGATACAGGAAAAGGAGATTATTCACCAGCATGGCCTCCGTCAGGGCAATCCACTCTCTCCAATGATCTTTATTTTTCTAATGGACAAGAGAACAAGAGGGTTTCTTTGGAAGGGTCAAGAACAGGATAATGGTGGCAATTGTTTGGTTTCATGGCAAAGGGTTCAAAGACCTACCCAGTACGGCAGGCTGGGAATCCATGATCTGTCTCATGTGCTGGGTGATGCGTATCGGATGACTGGCTAGAAGAAAAAAACAGACCCAACCAAACCATGCACAGGTTTTCAGATTCAGGTTCACCAAGATGAGATTTTTGAAAGGGACCCAAACTCAGTTGGTCGCCGCTCCTTAGTAGCATCCCAGCAACCTGGGTTGGATGCCCCACGGGATGAATTTTGGGGCTGGGCTGCAAAAATTCCCCCTTGCTTGCAACCCAAAATTTGGGTCTGCACTGTCAGGGGTTCAGAGGGTTTCTCGGTTAAGTGAAGGCTGAGTTCCTCTTAATGAAATGCCATGGGGATGACCTTCCCCGACCAACTGAGTTTTTGTTATAAAACGCGCTTTTATTTGCCATGGCCATGACCAAAAAAAATGTGGGTAATGGTTCCAATATCAAATTCTGGTTTGATCAATGGATACAAGGAAAGACTATGGCTGACATTGCACCTAATCTTCTTGCAATGATCCCTCAAATAATTATCAACAAGAGAACAGTGCAGGGAACCTTGGACATCTGGTGTTGGGTGGGCGATATTAAAGGACCTCTCTCTGTCACTGTCCTGGTGGAATATCTCCACTTATGCGAAATTTCAGAAAACATTCACCTTCAACCAGATGTTCAGGATCGGCGTATCTGGAAGCTTACTAGCTCCGGTACCTACTCTAGCAAATCTGCCTATAATGAATTCTTTTTTGGGACCATTAGGTTCACTCCATGGAAGAGGATTTGGCAGTCTTGGGCCCCTTAAGGTGCAAGATTTTCATTTGGTTTGAGGTCCTTAATTGCTGTTGGACGTCTGAGAGGCTATCAAAGCTGGAACTACCACACCCGGCAGCACGTCCACTTTGTGATAAGCCCCATAAACCATTAACTATATGCTGATTTCATGTGTGGTCACAACTCGCAAGGGCACTGTGGTTCACTGTTTTTCAGAAATTTGGTTTGCATACTCTCACCACAACAGGATGTTAATTTCTTCTCAGGATGGTGAAATGAAGGGTTCGGACAAGGAGCACCACAACACTTTGATCATTTTCAGTCGCTTGGGAAATTTGGAAACACTGTAACAACAGCATTTTTAACAATGTTCAGATAAGGTACTCTTTCTTCTTAATGAAAATGACAGACACCTCTCCAGCGCTGTTCGAGGAAAAATACAAATGGGATACGCTTCTGATAAAACATCAAAGAAAGCAATATTAATGATCATTCATGGATCATTACATCATACTAGTGGGACACTTTAACAGATTATAGCACATAAGGTCACATGGTTTATGCAGTCAAAATGAAAAGAAAGCATCTGCATAAGCATTGTTTGCACTTGTTGGCAGTAGTGCTTGTATGGCAATAAGGCTTAGACAATGCCAGCTCACCTGGCATCTCATTTTGTATCCCAGTCCTTCAGCTTCTTACTTCCCTTTGGTTTAGCAATAGGCGCATTCATGCCAGCCATTTTTGCATTATACTTTGCTCGCAGAGGCCCATTTGTTGACCATCTGAAAAAATCATTAAGAAATTATTAGTCCAGACTCAATACAGATGTTTTCCTGTTATAAAAGACCAACATACAGCAAATGTTCGAAGCAATTCAATTGATAGATATGTACTAAGCTTTGAGGTTTTGACAAATTAGCAGATCAAAGAACTGCAGTCAAATTCTGTCTCAAAAGCTACAATAGTTATGTCAGGGGGCCTCCATTGGACTTCCTAATTAAAAGCATCCAAAATAAGTAGCTTTCAGCCCATCAAAATTTCACTAGGAAATTAGAAATGAAAGCACTTGCAAGAATACTAAACAAGCCAACTGAATAATATCACGAGAGTAAATAACGATGCAACAGACATATGTACTTACGGTGCATTCCAATCTGTAGTGTCCTCATTAACAAGATGTGTCCATTTTGTTCTGCCACTGCGCCCGAAATGTTTAACTTGCATGACCTTGGGCAGGATGCTCTTATCCATCTTATCTTCACCAGTGGGTTCAGAGATATCACGGCTGTAGATATCATCTTTACCAGCTGACTGGATAACATCATCAGCACCTTCCTGGAAGAAAGCACCTTTGTGGTAATACTTCTGCATGAATTTCCACTTCTGTTTCGTTGTCTGACGAAGTGGCTTCGGATTCTTCCGCTCCCATTCCCGACGCTCCTCCTCGGTCATATTCCTGACCTTCTCGATCTCCTCCTTCTCCTTCAACCTCGCATCCCTTTCCTCTCTGTCCCTCTTAATTCTTGCTATTTCTCTGTTTTTCCATGCCTCATACTCCTCTGCTTCATTCAACTCGTCGTCTGTATCGACATCCTCAATGTTGGCCTCTTCATTCAGCGCCTTCTCAATGTGCTGCTCCTTTCTAATCTCTTCGACCACAATCTGTCTAGTCTCAATCTTCCTAGCCTCCAGCCTCTTCTTGACCAGCTCCTCGAGCTGCCGCTCCTCCTCCTCCAGCCGTTCACGCTCCGCAATGGTGTCTCTCTGTGACTTTGGTATGAACACAGGCTTCACCATGGCCATGCCCATCTGCTCATCCTCAGAGTCCGTCTCATACTCCGACTCCTCCTCAGACTCCTCATCCTCCACCGGTTCCTCCTCTTCCTGAGGAAGCAGCTCTTCCTGCTCCCTCAACAGCTGCCTCTCCCTTATCCTCCTCCTCCTCTCCTCCTGTGCCTCCTCATCCTCCTCGTCGACGTCAGCCTCCTGCCTCTCGTTCTCCTCCTCCGCGGTCGACACAATCTCCGCCTGCCGTATGCGGCGGTGATCTGCCCTCAGCTCCTCCTTGTTCTCCGCGCGAGTCTCCGCGAGACGGCGAAGCCGTCGGTCATCCTTCGCGGGGACATCGCCGTCATCGTCCTTGGGGAACGCCTTGTCGACCCGTGTCGTCCTGAGATCGATGTCCTCATCGGCGTCGTCAGCCCACTCAGGCGGCTTTCCCGGCCAGTACCGTTTGACCTTGGTCTGGCCAATCTTTCCACGGAGCTTGTCGCGCACCGCGATGGCCGCGTCGCTCACGCCGGCCGCCACGGACATGGCTGCAGTTGCTCACCGATTCCCCACTCCTGCGTTCTGGCCGACCTGCAAAGTACACAAATCGTGATGTGAGACAAGAGCTGGGGTGGATCCACAATAGCACTTGGGTATATGTATATGCGTGTATTTGGGTCAGATTCCAATTCGAATAGAAATAGCTTACTAAGGGTTTGGGATGCTCGGTTTCGGACAGCGGAAAGGGAAAGTAAGGAACGGCGAGGAAAGGGGAAGGGAAGGGGCGTACCTGGTGGATGCTCGCCGCCGGCGAAGACCTGGGAACGGGTCGCGCCGCCTCGCCGAGCCGTCGCCGCCAGGAAAGAAGGGCACGAGGGAGAAGAAGGCCACGGGAGGCTTTTTCTTTTCTTTTCTTTTCTTTTGTTTAATAAGTCGGTGGACGGGGGAAAGAAGAGCCAAACTAAGCCCAACTGAACGGGCCCAAGTTTATGGACCGTCCGAAACTTTGCACAAAATATAACAGCCCAACTGGCCAGCCCACGAAAACACTGTGCATTGCACGTTTTAGGGGTGAGCCCGTGTTTAGTTGGGTGAAAGTTGAAAATTTGGCTACTGTAGCACTTTTATTTTTATTTGGCAAATAGTGTTCAATCATGGACTAATTAGTCTCAAAACGTTCGTCTCGTAATTTTTAACCAAACTGTGCAATTAGTTTTTTTTTCGTCTACATTTAATGCTCCATGCATGTATCGCAAGATTCGATGTGATGGCTACTGTAGCACTTTTTTGGAATTTGGGGTGGGAACTAAACACGAGCTGAATGGAGGAAAAAAATAGAGCGAAGATCAAAACTTAAGCCGAATCAATTTAATCAAGGTTTATAGACTCAAAACAATTAATCAATGTTTGCTTACATAGATTCTGTTTTTGTAACTTGTACAGGAGCATAGTTAGGGCCTTCATTGAATATGCTTAGTAATACGCTTGCGCTAAACATCAAGAAGCCATTTTAGAGGTTGCTCCTTATAGAAGATTAGAATCAGTAGAACAGTGGATAGTAGGCGTTAGGCGGATTATATATAGAAATAATAAAAAGGGTTGTCTTGGAGTATAAGATAAGTTAGGGTCGTATGGAAATAAACCTAACTATGTCAGTTCTACTAAAACAATCACATATTTGTGGATACTCTAACGCTATTGCATGTTTAACTGAAGTTTATGATTTTAAAACCAGATCTCGGTTCATGCTACACGGTTTCTTGGCCTGTCTCTCGTATTTAATTTGTATCTAAATCCAAGGGTTTCATAAGAATGTTTTGGTTAGTAACGGGTTAATAAGCCATCTCAATGGTACTCTCTTGGGAGAGTTTTTGTTGTAGTGGGTTGGGTTCTAGAAGAAATTAGGCAAAGTAATCAAAGAAGCCAATAAAAAACTATTAGATGGACACGTAAGATGATGGAATGGCAAAAACAACTAGCATTATACAGATGATTTGCATTGGTAATGGAAGATAGTAACATTTAGTGGAAGACAAGGCAGGTGTACCACCGGAGCGGGCCGGGTGGGCTCTCGCTCTCGCTACTGCTACTCGAAACATGGATCCACCCACCCAAAAAATAGTAGTCAAAGATATGCGAATGTAAGACCGTACACAATCAAAGATGACAAGTATACTTGACTGAATAGCGTCCAAGTTTATTACACTACGTGAAAAACAGTTTGTAGCAGGGGGCTTTTTTAGGGGCGGCTGGCATTGGAGTAGCCCCTACAGTGGCGTGTTTGGGCTCCAGCACAGCAGCCGCCCCTACAAATGGCACAGCAGGGGCGGCTGGTAATACAAGTCGCCCCTACAAATGAGTCGATTTATAGGGGCGGCTGGTATGTAAAGGCGGCTATTACCAGCCGCCTCAAATTTGCTTACTTGGACAGGAGCGGGCCACGTCGCCCGAAATCCCCCTCCACAAAAATATCAGCCCGCTCCCTTCCTCATCACAAAAAACAGAACTCACCCCATCCTATCTTTCTCGGTCTCCCGAGGCGATGGCGCCCCCCAGGGTGGCGCACCCGCCGCCCCTCCCCCTCCATTCCCCTCGTCGGTGAGTCCGCACCGACGGCCTCCTCCCCCCTCCGTTCCCCTCGCGGGTGAGTCTCGACAATCTCTTCTCTTCCCCTCCCTCTCTCTCCCCATCAGCGTGGACGGGCCTCCATGGTGGCCTGCCCTCGGCACGGCGGCGGCCGTCCTTCTCCTCCTCTACGCCCCCCTTGCGCCAGGCGCGGGTGCCACCCGTCGCTGCCTCATTCCACCGATTCACGTGTGTTCCAGTGCTTCACGAAACCCTAGCTGCCTCTGCTCGATGAAACCAGCTACATCACGAGCCACGGACCACACGGCACGGCCGACCCCGGCTGCAGGTGGCCTCTTCCTCGCCGGCAACGGCCGCGGCTCAGCTCGGCTACTGGATGTGGCAGTGCCTCATCCCCTTCTCCTCCTCCGTCTCATGCTCCTCCCCTAGATCATCTATCTTTCCATTTTCCCCTTTGTGCAGGTAATTGGGCGCCGCTGGCAAGGGTGGTTGCTCGCTACAATATCTTTACAGAAATCAAGGGCACTCAAGTTACATGGCGACGGTAATGTTCAAACCATGGCTATGTGCAGCACCTCTATAATTTTTTGCCTCAAAAATTTTCTGTCGTCTTACCATATCTGAACTTTGTAGCTGATATTCCTCACATCCCTCATGCAGGGCACCGATTGGCAAGCGGAGTTGCACCTATGAATCAAGTAGTCCCATGAATGCACCCCTTTTGAACCTAGGTCTCCTCTGTGATGCCCTCTAGGTACTTCCCCTCTCCATTTTCCTTTCCTGTATTTTGAATGTTACCAAAAAACTAGGATTGGAGAGTGGTGGACTTTTCTATTGTTATGGCAAAATTTGTGCAAGAAAAGGTTACTAATCGCACGGATTGATGGCTCCCATTCTAAAGTTCGATCCATTAGCTTTTGAAACCAATTTGTTTAGCCAAATTTGGGGGCCACGTGACTGTTTATATGGCCATGCATTTTTCCTAACAATATTCAGAGTTAAAGTGCCTCGCTCAATGTTTCAGAGAGGCTAATTATTCCGGTCCTTTGGCTTTAGCTTCTCATATGCCATCTATAATTCTATACTCATATATGCAGTTATATATATGCAGCTATATTCATATCTACAATGTCATTATGGCCTAGCAGTTCTCTTTTGCATGTGTTGTTTTGTTTTCATTAGTTGATACGCTTTTGTGCATTTGTTGCTGAGCACAGGTCCATTGTCAATGATGTCTTTAGTTCACATAATTCCCTGGTTGTTATGTTACTGGTTGTTATGTTACTGAGCACACCCCATTGCCCATGATGTATTTACTCAGCACATATTCATTGTTGGGTGGCTGCAATAGGTGCCTCAGTTTGCTACAGATCTATCTTCTTTGTTTTTTTCCTTATATGTTTCGGTCATATTCTTCTGGTCCATCAAATAATACATTTGGGCTTAGGCTACATTGCGCCTGCTGGTTGGTACAATTTCGAGGTTAGTATATAATGTGCCTTTTCTTCCTTTGTTTGGTCCATTTTATTGCTATTGCTGTTGCTATTCTTCCTTTGTTTTTGCTTAAATTTGATTGATCCATTTTATTACTATTGCTGTTTGTTATAAATGCAGGATAAAGTATTGGAATTGGAATTTCCAAGCATAAAAAAAATAATTTACTATACTCCAGGTGAGGCGTTATCTCCTGCCTATCCAGTTTCCTTTCTCTGTGCTTTTTTATTGGCCCAAACATGTGACCATGTATTGCGAGCCTATGCAGCCTTAGATTCATTCATAGTATTTGAAATGGACATTTTACTCTTTATATTACTACAGCCAAATCATGTGAATTATTAGGTTGCTGTGTGTTACCAGAAAACTGCATCTGCAGCCTTCCAACAGCCTGTTCGGTTAGCTGGTTCGTTTCGTTGCTGGTTCGTGAAGAAGTACTGCTGGCTGGTTTGTGTGAGAGAAAAATACTGTTCCGGCTGGAAATTTACGATCGTTTACGACAAGCCACAGCCAAATGAACAGGCTGCAAGTTGTGTGACTGCGTACCTTCCCACCTTCACATGTTTAGTTGACGAAGTATTTGTTGATTTCTTGTTGCCTATTGACATGACATGTTTACATAGTATAAATGTGATTGCCGTATTAAATTCATGCAGCAACCACTGGATTTATATATGCGTCAATATCGGGAGGAGCATGGCATGGGTCTTTGATTCAATAGATAGAGACCCGGTGACATACAACGACTTCATATCGATTTTCAAGACGTATACATATCGACAATCCTCATTAGCTTATATGTTTATATATATACTTGTAACGTTCACTTTTGGATACTAACAAGTTGCATTTGCTAAAATAATTCGAACAGGGCATTCAGGTTCTATGTAAATTGGACTTTTATAATGGTAGTTTATATAATGCTCTTGTGCTTGTGGTCAGATTTGAATTATATATGTTCTGGTCAGATTTGAATTATATATATATATATATATATATATATATATATATATATATATATATATATATATATATATATATATATATCTATATATATGTGTGTGTGTGTGTTCTGGTCAAATTTGAATTGTAAATTTAATTTTTTGGCGAAAAAATGTACTGTAGGGGAGAACCGCCCCTAAAAACAGGTATTATAGGGGCGGCTGGTACTACGGCCGCCCCTACAAATCGATTTGTAGGGGCGGCTGATAAAACCAGCCGTCTCTACAAATCGATTTGTAAGGGCAGTCTTGTCGAGCCGCCTCTACAAAGCCTCACCAGCCGTCCCTACAAACCATTCATGTAGCAGTGTTAGCTACAAACCAAGCATTTGCCACATCACTATAAAAAAAATTACCTTTACCGCATCCCCTCCCCCCCCCCCCCCCCCCCCCCCCCCCCCCACACCCCCACCCAAACTTTAAACTCTTGTGGTCGAAATCAAACGCTACCCACGCTTGCCAGAATGAACCAAATTAATTTAGGTGTGCCAAGTAGTGTAACCAAACGCTTTAAACACCCCCATAAAGTTTTGGCACGCGCCGGAGGACTAAAATCTCCTGGAAACTGATGATCTATTCTAGCGGACCGGGAGGACCGAGCAGACCAAGCAAGAAGCTGCCAGATCGAGTGACGAGCGGTTGTGATGTCAACTCCGGTGTCTGCGTCTGCATGCATTGCACGGCCGCCGCTGGAGCAGGAACGATGGTCGCCGTCGGCATCGTTCCGCTTGCAGTCAGCGACCAGAGCACAGCGCGTACATTCGCAATCGATCGAGTTGTTTGCTTGTACACACGCTTAATTTGTGGTCCAGGTTAGCTGTGCCATGTGATATGTGTACAGCCACCTTCCAGTCGATAGATCTGCTGCACGCTTTGTCGTGAACACACATGCATAGTACAATGCAACTACTTTCTCTTTGTAGCTAGGTAAGCTTTCGAATAGACTGCCTCAACCCTCAGTCTAGAAACAATATAATTCTAGAATAATGCTCAGCTAAACTATCTTAAGTTTGATTAATTAAGTTCATATAAAAAATGTTAATGCTTATCATACACTAAAGAAATATCATGTCACGAAATATATTTCCATAATACATATCTATGTAAGGTCTTAAAAATTGATACCGTTTTTCATAAACTTGGTTAGACTTAGGTTAGTTTGACTTTGACCAAACTTAGAATTGCACCTTTCAAGGGCGAAGGTACACTACTGGAAACTCGAATACTCTTGTGGGTGATGAATTTTTCTATGCGTTTTTTTTTTATACTCACAGAAAAATTAGTAATTAAAGTGTGGGTTCCAAAACAACCGACAGAAAAATACAAAAACCATAGAATAATTGCATGATTTTTCTGTGTGTGCTAATACACACAGAAAAATTATAATTATTCTGTGTGTTTCTACAAAACGCACAGAAAAAAGTAAACACACACAGAAAAATAGAACAAACGCCCTCATACTAACTTTATGTGAACAAGCGCATTTTTTCTTTTTAATCTCTCTCTAAAATTTATAACTAGTCTTTCGCCCTCATACTAACTCCAAATTTGATGATTTTTTCCTAATTTTTTCTAAAATCATGCTCTATCAATTTATTGTGTTCTTACGGCTATTATTTTGGTCATCTTTTCATGTGACTTTGTTTTATCAATTCAAAATTTGAATTCCCAAAAATGACAACTTCAAATAATATTTTGAAACAGTAAATGATTTCAGCTAAAAAAAGTCACGAACATAAAAGTTGTTGAACTCATAAAGATCTATAACTTTTATTTTGGTCATTGCTTCATCTGACAAAGTGGTAGTAAAATTGTTCATAAATTGACATATCTCTCGTATAGTTTCATAAGCTATGTGAGAGATTTATGGATTTATGAACAATGTATACTACCACATTGTTGGATGAAGAAATGACCAAAATAAAAGTTGTATATCTCGATGAGTTGTACAACTCTGTTGTTGATGACTTTTTCAGCTGGAATCATTTGCTATTTCAAAATATTATTTGAAGTTGTCGAAATTCAAAATTTGAATTGTTCAAACAAAGTCCGATGGAGTAATGACCAAAATAAAAGTTGTATATCTTGATGAGTTTTACAAATTTGTGGTCTATGACTTTTTCATTTGAAGTCATTTGCTATCCAAAAATTCTGCCATGGTTCTCATATTTTGAAATAATATTTATAAAAAAAATATATTGACCGGGCCTTATTTAGCTCAGCCCTCCATCTCCCCCTGCCTGGGCCTGTTTGGCCCACTCGTCCGTGTAGCTCTCTTGACTGTCTGATTAGATCGGACGCCTCACATCACACGGTCAAAACCTGGGTCGTCCTGGCTTCCTGAACCCTAGCTTCTTTCTTCATCCCTCCTCCGACTCCACTTCTCCCGTTCCACACGTAGCGGCGGTGCCTGGTGAGCCCCCTCGCGCGTCGGGACTCCCAGATCCAAATCGAAATCGGAAGCCGACTCCAATTTGGATGTCTGACTCCCGACGATATAAGCCGAGGCAGAGCACCCTGTTGTCCCTGGTAAGGTTTGCTCGATCATCTCGTTCGATCCATCCCGTGTTCATCCATCTTACTACTCTCCGCCCGCCGCCATGTCCTTTTCGGCCGTTAGTGGCCGCCGCAGGAGGAGCCGGGACTGGCTGCAGATGGATTATACAATCCCTACTTCCGATTTTCCAGCTGGCTGGCTTGCAGCGAATATGCCGGTGCTCGTCGATGGCGAGATCTACTGGGTCAACGGCGAGTTGCTAGTAATCCCCGACGTCGACCGCCGCAGGCTGGACGAAACCCGGCGACAGCGGGAGGATCTGGATATGGTTTTATACGGCCTCAACCGCAAGCGTGCTCGAGCCCCCGCCTCCAGCGATGATGCCATCTAGGGTCTGCTGCGGGAGGCGAGGGCCGGCGACGCGGGGATGCCGGAGGAGTGCGCCGTGTGCCTGCAGGATTTCGACGCGGACGCCAAGGAGACACTCAGGGTGATGCCGTGCTCCCACGCCTTCCATCCGGACTATATCTTCAGCTGGCTCCGGGTTAAAGCTGTCTGCCCACTGTGTCGTCACGCCCTGCCCACGCAGCAGCATAAAGACCCAGACTTTGAGGACGAAGACGACTCCGATGACTCCGACGAAGACGACGCCGTAAATCATCAGGAGGATAGCACACCGGTGGTGCCACATCCAGAGGAGTCCTAACCCTAAGACCTGCCTACAACAAACATTGGTGGAGCCGTGTGTGCAATTGTTGCCAAATGTACATGTACCCAAGCAATCTTATTATCTATCAGCAGTTCCTTGATCTACTATTATTATTACTCTACTACTTGTAGCAGAGTTGTAATAATAATAATAATAATAATAGAAAAACTGTGCCTGCTCATGGTACAGTACATATGTTCTAGTCCAGTGGATGAACTTTGCTTCGTTGTGCTATTGTATACTACTATGACAAATGGTAATGAAGCATTAACTACCTGCTAATTCCTTACTAGTAAATAAAAGCCCAGAAGGCTTAGATATAGAGGTGAGTCTGTAGCTTTTTTAAAAAGACCACAATAAGATACATATCACTAATACAGAGACGGGCTTTACTCCCGGTGGGGAACCCCCTTTAGTCCCGGTTCCCCACCCGGGAGTAAGCATCCGGGACTAAAGGGGGGTCCTTTAGTCCCGGGTCAGGAACCGGGACTAAAGGGGGACCTTTAGTCCCGGTGGGTAACACCAACCGGGACTAAAGGTCCTCCCAGCTTTAAAAAAAATAATACCTCCCACCGCTGCATCCCATGAGATTCGAACCCAAGACCTCATGCATTGCCTCGCGCGTAGCTTACCACCCCACCTACACAACACATCTGACAATGGATGGGATGCTTCCCTTTTGAACTAACCTATCGGGGGACCTTTAGTCCCGGTTGGTGGCTCCAACCGGGACTAAAGGGTCCTTTAGTCCGGGTTGGTGTTACCAACCGGGACTAAAGGGTCTACCTTTAGTCCCGGTTGGTGTTACCAACCGGGACTAAATGTTGAGGACTTTTAGTCCCGGTTGGTGGCTCCAACCGGGAGTAAAGGTCCACATTTAGTCCCGGTTGGTGTCTTCAACCGGGACTAAAGGTCCACTGCCACTGTGCCGAGCGCAGTAGCCGTTGGGCAGGGACCTTTAGTCCCGGTTGGAACCAACCGGGACTAAAGGTCTCTCTAGTCCCGGGCGCAAAAAATACCGGGACTAGAGTCCATTTTAGCTTCGGATGAAAGGTCTGTTCTCTACTAGTGTATGGGACTTATTAAAAATAAAAACGAGCACACAACTAAGTAACATAGATGGTATCAAAAATCTTTGCATCTGAAGGAGTAATTTATTAGCACGGACAATGCTTCGAATTATTAAAAAATGGCAAGGGCATAAAAGTAGTGTTTATATTGAATGCTACAAGAAAGAAACTTCTAAAGAAGACAAATAATTCATTGAACACCTGCATTCATTCTCATATGGATAAGACACATTGGGAATATGCTGAGTGGCAGTGACACATATTCCTTGAAGAAATGTCTCAACGCTTACTGAAATAATGCTATTTGGCGATAGGTCCTTCACTGTAAGTATAAAACCATACGTCCTGCAGAACACCACCACATCCGGTAATTGGGTTACAGGCAAAAACAGTTAATTGGAAATGTAGATAGCTGTTTATGATTTGAAGTTTGAAAGACCGAACAAAGTTGCGATTGGCATACAGCCTTTTCGTTTGGCTGGGCTTGTTCGTTGCTGGATCGTGAAGAAGTATTACTGGCTGGTTTGGTGTGAGAAAAAAATACTTCGTTTACGACCAAGCGAACAGACCGTAATACCAGACTGAACTCCTTCACATATGCAAATATCAAAAATAGTTCCACATTAAATGCCTCCACAAAATTTTAGCCATATTAAACATCCCATCACTAGCTCTCAAAACACCCCATTCCCTAACTTGAGTTCAAACTTTGAAATCCAAGAAACTCAAGAGGGACTCGATCAAATACCAAGACACCATCGATGCCAACAAGACGCCCACATAATGGCACGACAGGTGGCTCGGTACAACCGGAAGTTCCTACTCTCTGTCATGGTTTCAAACCATACAGATTGCCAACAGGTTGATGCGATTCAGTGACCCATCACTTGCCTTGCAATGTGTTTCAAAAAGAAATACGGATAATTTACATTTGCCAACAGCCTAAACGGAATCTAAAGCAACAAATTTGTTGTCTTCTTGAGCCACATCAAGATACTTCAGTACACAATCAGGCAAGGTCTGAGCGCCCCAAACTTCAGGTCCTCACACAACTAACGTCAATGGGACCCATTCTTCTTCATCCTCAGAAAGTTAACTAATGTGATTCTGGAGGGAACACCCGTGCCCTGCCTCTTCCTGATGGTCGTTGTCTTCCAAGGCCTCCCATCTCTTACACTGCTCGTGGTCGTCGAGGTCACGTTGTAGAACTGCATATAGACAAAGCCATGGTCAACACTACAGCTGTTCTTCCAGAGGAAGCTGTTGGATTTTCTTCGACTTGGGAAGATACTCACCTCACAAACACCATGCAGAAGCAGCCTCTGAAATGGGTCCTGGACATTCAGCATAAGCACATCCTTGTCACTAGTATCTTCAATGAAGGCCCTAACTCGTTCCTGCAAACATGAAAAGGCGAAGGTGACGTGAGCAACTGACAAGCTGAATCAAATTGGCTGGATGAAAAGTTTGTACAAGTGGTGTAAATGAAGTCAAGAAAACCATAATTCTAATAAGTGGAAAAGAAAACTCTGCTCCAGTTTCTAGTGAGCAAAAGAATTTCAGTTATCTACTGTATTGATACCAACTTTTGAAACTCGTAAACGAATTTTAGCAAAAGGTGGAAACAAAGTAGTTACAGGGCTTTGGAGAATAAACACCAAAAATTTCTTTAACACAGCCTATGCACCATAGATATGATTGTAAGAAAGACATCTCTGCTTTTACAAGCATAGTGTCAAACTGATGTATTTTTTTATACTGGAAACATAACAGTTATTAAACAGCTATGAAATAAACTTCACTGAATTTTTTTAGTCCAGAAACTACAAGTAACAAACTAGATGTGGTATTGATAAATTATCTACATGTGCTTAGATAGCAGATACAGACATATACAAATACATAATCAAGAACTCTGATGTCTTCTTTACAAGAAAAACTAATTAGCTATGATCCATTATAATCATTTCAATAAATATAAGTCCAAACTTGAGGAAAGAAGGCAGTACTTCATATATTTCAAGCAGACCAGGAAGGAAATTTCTCTTTATTGCTTCCCTAGTTTGGTGATCTATCCGGTGCCAGGCATTCAGCGCAATCAATTCCCCTTCGTCCACATGATTCCTGGGTTTTTGGGATGATCTTTTCATATGTTGCATCAATCTTGCCTACAAATAAGAAAAAACTTGCTAAATACAACTGATCCACAAACTAATGCATGGAGTGATATACAGATCTTCTGTCTCAGTTGTTCATTTCACTATATTATATTGTGGGCAATGATGAACAGAATGTGGCTAGCAAGAAAGGCATTAACATGCACGTACCTCAGCATCCATGTCAATGCTCCTGAAGGCATCCCATTCACCAACACTTGTCCTGCAGAATGCTGACAAGGGTACTTCCTCACCTGCATAATCATTATAATATAAAGATGAGCTTTTCCAAAGTATACACATGAAAATATCATGCATGTGATGCCCATGATTAATGGAAGAGTGATTCCACTTCAGAATTTGAATGAAAACATGCGATTCATAATACAAGAGCAACAAGCATATGCTTCGACTAAATAATTTTTTAGTATTGTAGTCCATGTGGAAGTTAAAATGGGCATGCTTAACAGAAGACAGTCTCTATGTTTCTGCCACATGCCAACATAATTTAGAGCTTTTCTGGACTTCTGGTACACCACTACATGAAGAAATGTAACACTTTTGCAACAAATAGAGAAAGTACATCGAGAATATCTCGACTCCAAAGCTTTTAATACTGTAGCCCTTGTTTTAAAATGGGCATGCTTAAGAGAAGATGGCCTCTATTTTCCTGTAAACACACTGAAGAGCTTTTGTAGCACACGTATACATGAAGCATATCTAAAACATTTACAACAAGCCGTGCAAGTACAACAGCAAAGATTATTGTCAGGTTAGTAAAATTGCATTATTAAAACACTAAAGCAGCATCTGGAGTTTACCCCATGGTGGAGGAGCAAATAGGCCTTTGATTTCTTCAACATGAAGACGCGGGACAAGTTCAATCAGCAAACGGTCATTCATCCACTTTCGTGATCTCCGGTTACTGACCTGTATATATAACATTGTAATGTGTAAAGTGTAAACCATCAACCGGTGAACCCCTAGTATACACAACAAAAAATGTTTCATTTACATCAGACTTGTATTCCATTACATTAAAGCCTGCAAACATAGAATATGTGATTTTGCACACTTTTTTTTTATTTGTAATCACAGGAGATGCACAGGAATTTTTTTACTTATTAAGCATGCACATCACAGAAGAAAAAGGGTGGCAAGAGGTACAGAAGGCCAACACCAATCAGGATGAGCATCCTCTGACCTTGGTGGCCATGTCCTCGAGGAGTTCAATCTTCCTCTCGATCAGCTGTGAGCGCGACTTGGCGCCATCGCCTGCGCCCATACGCCACAATTTCAGCAAATATTGCTACCTCAGCCCAATTTGGGGGCGAAATCCACATCGCCATCCAAGAGACTGGTAAAGGCGTTACCTTTGGCGGAATCAAACAAGGAGGAGTAGAACTCCTCCTCCCTCTGCAGCAGATCCGCGCTCGCCATGGCTGGGGGAACCTTCTCTCCCACACGTCACAGTCTCGGGGTCCTGTGACTGCTGCGCGTGTCGATGCGGTCCCCGGTGGTCGGGCAGCGCAGCGGCGGTTGGAGTGGAAGGTTGGGCCGGGCGTCGGAGGACGCGAGATCAGCTGACGGCGATGCTCCGGCGGCAGTGGTGGGTGCGCCTTGTGGAATCGGGGCGGACTGGATTGGGGATTGGAACTTTGGAAGGAGAGATTGACAGATTGTGCGCTATTGATTCGCCTTCCGTGATTCCGTCACGAGGGCATCAAGCAGGAACAGACGTGGGTTGGGCTAGAAACTTTAAGCGCGTGTAC
Organism: Miscanthus floridulus; assembly: GCF_019320115.1. Taxonomy (NCBI): domain Eukaryota; kingdom Viridiplantae; phylum Streptophyta; class Magnoliopsida; order Poales; family Poaceae; genus Miscanthus; species Miscanthus floridulus. Next base: position 8,289,875 of record NC_089588.1, on the reverse strand, counting down.
GCATTCCCAATGACAGTGGGACTGCCCTGTTATGGGGCCCGCATGTAAGGCATACGGGTTTCTTTTCTGCGGTCCCGTCTTTTAGACGAGGTCAAGCAGTTTTCTCTGGAATAGATTGGCGGCCACGGAAACGGGAGAAGGATATCCGGATGCCAAAACGTTTGGCCTTTTTGTTGTAAAAAAAAAAACATTTGCCCTTTGGGCATGGGATCTTATGTGGTGCCCAACTTCCAACGGATCACGTCAACTTGTCAACTACTCCCTTCCTCGCGTAAAAAGTGCCATTCTCACTTGCTCGAAATTAAACATTATCAACTTTAACAAATATATAAAAAAAATATTACTATTTATGACATAATTAATGTTATTAGATCGTTAAATATATTTCTATAATAAATTTTTTTGTAGATATAAATGTTTACTAATATTTTTTGTAGAACTAATCTCGTAACGATATTTTTACTGGACAGAGAGTATACGCTGTATAATGGTGTTTGGTTAGAGCAACTCCAACAGCTCGGCTATTCTTGTTTTTTAGACTATTCTAGAATTTGTATAGCAAAAAGCAGGCTCCAATAGACGTGCTATCTGTTTTTATAATATAGGAAGCTGGCTATCCTTGATTTTAAGTGGCCATATAAAGCCAACCATGAGCGCTAGATATCTGAAGATGAGAAATAGCAAGGCTATTGCAAACCTCTTCTTTTGAGTTTGCTATTTTATAAAATGGCTAAACTATAAAATTTGGCTAATAATTTTAGCTAAACTGTTGAAGTTGCTCTATGATACTTCAAATATCAGACAACACTGTGTAATGGTCCTAGTTTAGATACACCATGGTATCTAAAGTATTTTTTAGGAAGAAATAAAACACATAAGGGCTTGTTTGAATACATTCGTATTTATCTCAGTTTACGTGTGTTATAGCAGATCAAGGTGAAAATTAGTTATTTTTTTATCTCAATACACGTGGATTGAGGTGGATATTAGTACATCCAAATAAGTCCTAAGGAATTTGGCAAAATACTAACTTGCTCTCTACTGATTAGTTAGTTTGGTTGTCAACTTGCTCAATTTTCTAGTAAAATGCATAGTTTGAAATTTTTAGGTGCGATGCATAGATGGGGCTTATGTAGGTACACCATCGTACCTATATACATGCATGGATAGTTAGCTTAGTTTTATAAAACTAAGGGACAAATTTACACATATCCTTACCTCACCTTGTCAGGCAAAAAAAAACTGATTATGTGTTTGGATTTCTTACATGTTTTTCTGTTTTATGTGCTGGCAAGGTCGTTTTTTCTTGCTATCCCAATCTAGCCAATTTAGCTCTTCTACCCTAGCAAAGGTAAGCTAGCACGCCCTGTCATGAGCACGGTGTTTTGGCCCGCCATGAGCACGACACGCCCCGATGATAGGTGGGCCCAGACCGGCTCGGTCCGATCCTTAGTGCCGTGCCTGGGCTGCTTCCCAGGCACACCGAGCAGCCTGGCCCGGCCCGGTGGTTGGTGCAGGCGCGCAGCATGCTAAAGGGATCCCGCATGCCACTCCCCGCTAACCCTAACTTTCCCCCCTCGACCCTCGTGCAACTTCCCTCCCCGCGCCGCACTCGTGGAGTAGCATGTCGCAATCTCCACACTCCCTTCTTCCGACCTTCCCTTCTCTCTCACCGCGGGGTGCGCCAACACCGGCAGGGGATCCTCACCACCACGTGGTCGTGCCCTAGAGGCGCTGCTGCCAGCCGGGGCTCCTCACCTCGTGCTTAAGGTCGCTCCCTGAAAGCGTCGCCGCCTGACGGGGGCTCCTCACCTCCGCGCGGAGGCCGTGTGGCTTTGTGCGTTGATGGCATCATGGCGGGCGACCTCACCATCACCGGAGCAGGCTAGGCGCGCGCGACCTCCTGCGTCGATGGCTCCCCTCACTACTACACAAACCCTTTCCAAGGCGGGCGTTTTTTTATTAACGGAGGCCGGCATTGCAACTGCCTCCGTCGAAAGGTCATGGTTAATCGTGGATTAACGGAGGCGGTTGCTTTGCCCACCTCGGTTAATCAATAAACGGAACTGAGGCAAGCTTCTTAAAATGCGACTTTGTAGAATTGAACTCAAGACCTGACGTTCAACACCACTGCACCGCACACTCATTCATATCTATATATAATATGCTATCTTTTTATACCAATATTTCATAATTTTATATTAGATATTTACTACTAATGAACTTAAATGAAAAAACTTTTAACTACATAGTTTTAAATCTTGTGAAGTACTACAACTTTGGTATAGGATGTATCTCCATCAGAGATAGTTTGAAAAATTCAAAAAATTGAGTCTCAAAACATGTGAATTTCAAACACATATTTGAGACTCTAGGTGACTTTAAATCAAAAACTTGTCAATATCAAATATGTAGATTAGGTCGGCCACTAGAACTTTGGTATTAGCTATATGAACATTTAAGATTGTTTAGAAATTCAAAATTTTAAATTTCAAAATCTATAACCTTGGAACACATATTAGGGACTCTAAACATCTTCAAATTAAAAAGCTTTTCAACTACAAAGTTGTAGATTTTATTGAGAAATATAACTTTTGAATAGACCATGTCAACATCTGAGTTCGTTTGAAAATTTTAAATTTCAAATTTTAAAATCTGTGCACTTATAACAATATTTTGGGACCCTAGACAGTTTCAATTCAAAAACTTTTCAGCTATAAAGCTGTAGATCTCGTCGAAAGCTATAATTTTGATATAAAGTTTATTTTCATCCAAGTACAGATGAAAAAGTTATGAATTATTTTTTATTGTAATCATTAACTGAGGCGGCATAAATCGATTTACAGAGGCAGACGCTTATAACGACCGCCTTCGAAAATAGTTGATTAATCAAGGCGGTTGGCTTACGCTGCCCTCCTCGGTTAATCCATTAACTGAGACGGTTTCGTGGATTAACCAAGACGGTTGGCTTACGGTGCCCACCTCGATTAATGATTAAATGAGACGGTCGCTGGGCCGGCTGTCCGGCCACCCAATAGCGGGCAACCAATCTGCCCGCCTCCGAGCCCTATTTGCAAACGCTTCGCAATTTTTTTTTTTAGTAGTAGTGCCTTCCCCGCTCTGCTTCTCTTGTCGCTTTTCTCGTGAGCAAGCACGGCGACTGCAAGGAGCGCCGGCCACTTTCTTCCCGGCTAGCTGTCACTTCCCTTCTCCATTTGCAGATTTGCTGCGTAGTGAGCCACGGGCTGGTTCAGCTGCCGTTTTCGCTATGCTTCTAAGGTTGGCCCAGCCCGAAAATAGCCCGACGTGTCAGGCCTAGGCCATCGGTTAGGCACGATGCCCGACTCGGCACGACCCGAGCGGCACGCTGAGTCGTGCCTTGTCCGTACACGAGGCAGGTGGCCCAAATGGACATCTAGTCACCCACTGTACTACACTAGGGTTCTGTCGTTCTAGTAGACTTCTAATTAGAATCGAGAATACTAACATGCGGAGAAGCCCATCAATCGACTAGGTTAGAAAAGGAACGGAACGCATCACCGCCAGACGTACCATCTCCAAGAATTTCTAATAAAACCTATCAATCTATGATTTTTTCCTAAAAAAATCAATCTAGGATTCTTTGCAACAATGGAAAAAACACATATCCAACAGTTCCCAATGCCACATCCCAATATTTCCGTGCTTGAAAAATAGATTGATCGTGCAGATATATCCGTGCGTCTCTCACATGTATCCATCGTTCAATCTAAATGTAAAAGTGCGTGCAAAAGAATAAAGAGTAGGAAATGGTTTCTGATATAAATGTATAAGAGAGAAGAAATATATAAAAGTGATTAGGATAATTTAGAAATAGTATAGAATTTCTGATATATAATTGTCTTATATATTTTAGAAGTGAATTATTGGGAACCGTTGAAAATGGTCTTATTTATTTCTTCTAATAATTTTTAGTGAGTTGAATAACCCTATGGTATTAAAAAATTTGTTAGGAACTCTTGGAGATGCTCTTGCTACTTTACGATCTTCTCTACATTTTTGGAAATTACTATTTTTTTTTGTTTTGTGTGTGTGGGGTGGGGGGGTGGGGGGGGGGGGTTTGGATTGTTAGATTCTTAACCACTGGATATGAAGTATATCGTATGGTGAGAAAAAATGTTAGATTTTTAGATAGAAGATTGCGAGGTCTTTGCCCTTCTTGGCGGTTACTAGTTGCATTGTGCGGCTAGGAGTCCAAGGACACGACAGGATTACGACTAGACAACGACGATTGCAACGGATATGGATTTTTAGAAAGAAGATAACTGTCTTTGCCCTTCTTTGTGTTGGATATATTATGGGCTTGACCCGTATAATATTTAATAAATCAAATAAAACTTTATGGTATGTAATATTAAGTGTTGTATGCTTTAATACCGTATGAGATTTTGACTAAACGTTGACTCAGCTTATATGGTTGGAAATTATTCATCTTAATTGAGAAGCTGAGAAAAGGACATAGGCATGCCACACTCGCGCGCGCCGCCGCCGCTCGCCGTGGCAGGCGAGCGTGGCCAGTCTTTTGCCACTTAATCCACATAATCACGGGAGTTTCTCCCTTTGATGGTGGAGGCGAACTGATTGCGTCAGTTACCGTCTCCTGGAATTCTCCGTTGCCTTTCTTTCTTCCCCATTGCAGCCATATATCCGTAGATCTCCGTCTTCCACAACTGCTCTCGAGAGAAACCACATCTCAGCAGCCCTTTAGCTTCCCCATCTCGTACCTCTGCGCGCATGGAGTAGCGGGAGAGCAGGTGCCTCCGGAATCCTCGTCCGCCTGAGAACCTTGCACGGGGTGTGCGGTGATTAGATTTTTGGGGAGCGATCCGCGACTGCTCGTCCACCAAGGCATCTTCTTCCTAGTGATCCGTTCGTGGGACTGCACTATGAACATCGTCCTGCATCGACTGTGGTCCGTGACTTCGAGCAACAAACTGTGTCGACTAGTGCGAATGGAGCCTCTGATGCCCTCAGCATGGGACCCTCCGCTGGGTACAGTCTAATCTCTCTGATTACTGTAATTTGCGCTTTTACTGTCTTGATCTGTATGTCATCTCTGCATGCTGTAACGTTCATTAGAAATACACACATGCACATATATGACGTCACAAACCTGCTGATGTTATATTTATGGATTAAATTGACTATTAAATTGCCTAAATTTCTAACACTTTGATTAGAGTTTTGAGGCACAACCACACATTTTTCAAACATGCCTAGCTAGGCAAAAGATGTTAACTTTCATGAGCAACTCCTTTTGCCAAACAACTTATCACTCAGGCTTCCGACCATTTGTTCGCTCGAGCTTATAAGCCAGAATCGGTCATACTTTTTTAGCCATAGAATAATATTTCTCTCTCATAATAAATCAGTCCTACAAATCAGCCATAGCAGCAATAAGTCCTGCCGAACAGAGCCCAAGGCCAAAATATACAAACAGTAGGAATACACAGTAGTCACGTATAATGCAAACAGGTAAACAGTGTTTGTGCTGCATCGGCCATCGCTCCTCGCCTCCTTTTCTTCTATATATAGGCTCCACTCCAGTACTCCACCGGTCCACTCCATGAGCTTTCCATAGTTTCGCCACAACAAGAACCGGCACGGATCGGACATCGCCATACAATGCCGGCCGGAGGAGGAGGCAACCGCAACGCCGGCTGCGGCAGCAACGCCACGCCCATGCACGTGGTGATGCTCCCGTCGCTTGCCTTCTACCACATCGTCCCGTTCACGCAGATGGCGCGGAGGCTTCTAAGTCCATACGACATTGAAGTGGATCTTTCCCCTTGCCCTTCGATAGCATTAAGGTACCTAACAAGCTCTCCGTGACGTTTTTGGTAATGTGCATCCCATCAAGTGCGTGCCGAACATGCAATGTCCTCCAATAAGGCAGTTTCCAAAACACATATTTTTTCCACACAGATTTCGCCGGAGCAGGTACGCTTCCAGCGCCCTTTCCTAGGATGACCTTGAGTTTGTTTATGATTTTGATGATCTGCCTTCTAATTTTGGACTTAGGCGGTTCTCAATTTTCTTCTGTCCCATCGAAGGATTTTTTGTTCTTGTGGTAAGGGTGCGTAGATGGTAGGAACCTACGATGACCCATGTAAACCATCTTCTTGCTATGTTTTAGAAATTTAGTGGAAGTGCCATCCACGCAAACCACGCATCCTTTGTAACCCTTTGTCACTTGTCTAGATAAAGAACCAAGGCCTAGTAGGTCGGTGATTGTTACGAACAACAGCGCTTTCAATTTGAAGTGCTCTTTCTTGTACTCATCCCACACTCTCTCACCTTTCATCCACAATTGCAGTAGCTCCTCCATCAACGGCTGTAGGAAGACGTCGATGTCGTTTCCAGGTTGCCTTGGCCCTTGGATCAGTATCGGCATCATAAGGTGTGTCCGTTTCATACAAAGCCAAGGCAGAAGGTTGTATATGCAAAGAGTCACTGGCCAAGTGCTATGATTGCTGCTAACCATGTTAAACGGGTTCATCCCATCCATGCTCAAAACAAACCTTATGTTCCTTATTTCAATGGAAAACGACCGCTTATAACTGTGATTAATAGCTCTCCACTGGGCACCATCAGCCGGGTGCCACAACTTTCCATCATTCACTCGATCTTCTGCATGCCACCTCATCAGTTTTGCTGTCTTTGCTATGGCAACAAATGCTTCAAGCGAGGAATGATAGGGAAATACCACATCACCTTCGCGGCTAATCTTTTCTCGCGGCCAGCTTGCATCATGGCATCATTGCCAGTTTTGTATCGTGAGGCATGGCACCGAGGACACGAATCTAAGTCTTTGTAATCTCCATAAAACAATATGCAGTCATTAGTACAAGCATGTATTTTCTGTACTTCGAGTTCCAATGGGTAGATCATTTGCTTGGCCTCGTACGTGTTCTGAGGCAACTCATTCGGGCTTGGAACAAACTTCTGCAGCAGGGATAAGACATCGTTGAACCCAGTGTCCGAAATTCCATTCCTTGCTTTCATATCTTGAAGCAAAATATCAGCTTCCAACTTTGTCACAGTTGAACCATTGTACAATGGAATTTTTGCATGCTTCCTCATGTCCTCCAACTTCTTTCATTTTTTTATCAAGGAAATCTGGCTTCCCAGCATCAATCATCTGGTCTAGAGCATCTACCACTTCATTATATGCCAAACTCTCGTTCACCGGGACGGCGACGGTTTCATCGACACCTTCATTCATGGTCTCTAGGACCGTCTCATTCTTGTTCACGTGCCCTATTTCACCTAAATTTGTATCCTTATTACGATTCCGTATACCCGCTGAAGCTTGTTTGTCAGGTGGGTTCTCGCCTTCTTTCCCATGTTTTGTCCCAACCATATAGTTTGGCATGAAACCCCTCCAAAGCAGATGACCCCTGATCAGCTCCATGCTATCCCACTACTTAAGATTTTTGCAATCCCTGCATGGCCAGTTTATGAAACCAAGAGCCTCAACATTATGCTCCATGTAAGCACTCACAACATTGATAAACAACTCAAGGCCTTGCACGAATGCAACTGAACTGTGCTTCGTATACATCCATCCATGATCCATCTGTGTACAGCAAAGGCAGATCTTATAGCATGAAGAAATAAAAATGAACGTGGAGGTCCCATTGAGCAACAACATCGATAACACAGTAAAAAGCACAATAGCAAGAATCAAGTAATTGAATCTGTGAAGAAAATTTTGCAGACCTCGAATCAGTTAAGTGATGACCCGGCTTCGATTTGGACACAACCTTCAATAGATATTGGGGAACTAGCAATGGTCGAGGAAAGGGGGACAATGGGATTCGCTTTGGGTATGGCTATGGCAGTGGATGTGTTGGTGCAGAAAGTGGCCAACACGTAAATATTTATAGTTTTGATGTACATTGTGATTGGATGTGGCCTAGCACTTAATGACACAGGGTTTATACTGGTTCAGGCAATGTGCTCTACGTCCAGTTTGAGTCAGTCGGTGACTTTATTCCTGAGCCTAGGTGCTCGAAGTTTGTTGTGGAGTTACAAACGAGCAGGAGTAAGATGGGGGGTGTAAGAGGCTCGGTCGGACTCTGGTTTGAAGGGCCGAGAGTGACGGGAGCTCCTACGTGCGTTGGGTGTTTGAGCGTGTGCTCAAGGTTTGAACCTAGTGGTTCTGTTATTATGTGTGAGTGAACTGATCGATCTCCTTGAGTTGATCGAGAGTCATCCTTGTTGGGAGAGAGCGTGTCCCCTTTTATAGATGAAGGGGTGGCCTTACAAGTGAGAGAGAGAGAGTACGTATGCTACTAAGTCTTGTTGCCTAAGCCATCGGGTACAGGATGATTGTAGGCGCCCACAGTACTGTTGATGTCAGACGCATGTGGGAGGTTTTTCACCATGGTCACCAGGTACGGTAAATGTCAGTGCCCACAACACTGTGGATGCCCATATGCATGTGGGAGGCCTTACCGCATTTGCCTGGTATGGGAATTGATGGCGCCCGCAACACTGTAGGGTAAATATCGACGCCCTCAACACTATTGGGGTTCTGACATGCCTGAAAGGTTGCAGGGTGCCCTTTTGCCATGTCTTGTTGGTACTGCCCTGTAGGTGTACAGGGTACGGTCCTTGGTATTGCTGTTGACTTGAGCATCATGCTTTACTTGCTCTGCCCGTTTCCTAGTCCTCACCGAGCGGGCGTCCCTGGTCGGTTGGTCCCAGTCGGCTCCGACTATGCCAGTCGGAGAAGAGCTGTAAGTAGAGGTTTAGTGCATCCCCGGTTGGAGACGCGGGTCGGAGTCAGAAGCGGCGTTTGGTCAGGCCTTCCGATCGGGAGAGATGGGCCGGAATCATAAGCGAGGCCTTCCGGTCGGAGAGGCGGGCCAGAGTCGGAAGCGAGCGTTGTTCCTCCTTCAAGCCTTCCGGTCGGAGAGGCGGATCGCTCTTCTGGCCTATCGTTTAGGTAGTTTTGGGCCGGCCCAGGAGTTGCGTGTTTTTCGCGACGTCATTTGCTAGGGCGAGCCTTTGTGGGAAGCCGGTCCATAAGGGATCCCAGGTTTATGAACCCGATAGGATGGCTTTAAGTAAGGCAACCTACGCCATCTACCCGGCGGTGGAAATCAGCCTTTACCGTAGCCTGGATATGCAGTCCGGCGGGAAAATACTCTTTACCACCGGCTTTCGGCATTGGAAAGAATGGACATCGCACCAAACACCGTTATATCAGGCATAGGGACCGTACCAAAGTGTGAGCAGCATGGCCCGTCAAGCACTGGTCTGTTATGACCCTGTTTGGACCAGTTTCGAATTCTTAAAAACTAGCTTGTTTGGATCCCACCCATTTTACAAAGCCAGATTCTTAAAAACTGCCAAAAACTAGAGGATCTAAATAGGGCCACCGAAAACATTGGTCCAGCGACATGACATAGCACTGCGAGCGATGACAGCAAAAAAAGAAGCATTGGTGAAAGCTCTAGTTTGGTTTTGGTTAATTGATGAAACTCTAAGTGCTAACCTAGTTTATCAAAGTGATTATGAGATAGGTAGCACTACTCTAAGTGATGAAGCAATGGCGAAGATCATGACGATGGTGATGGCATGGTGATGATCAAATGCTTGAACTTGAAAAGAAGAAAGAGAAATACAAAATGCTCAAGGCAAAGGTATAAATAGTAGGAGCCATTTTGTTTCGGTGATCAAGACACTTAGCGAGTGTGATCACATTTAGGTTAGATAGCCGTACTATTAAGAGGGGTGAAACTCATATTGAAATGCGGTTATTAAAGTGCCACTAGACGCTCTAACTCATTGCATATGCATTTAGGATCTAGTGGAGTGCTAACACCCTTGAAAATGTTTGGGAAAATATGCCAACACATGTGCACAAGGTGATACACTTGGTGGTTGACACATTTGAGCAAGGGTTAGAAACTTCACTGGCGGAGTGTCCGCCCGTAGAGTGCGGATAGTCCGACGGTGCCACCGGCGCCCTAGATAGAAAAGATAGGGGTTCACAGAGTGACCGGACGCTGGTGGTGTAGTGATCGAACGCTGGGTTCAGAGTTCGGTCAGTAGCAGCAGTGAGCACGCGTCTCGGTCTTGTGACCAGACGCTGGCGCGAAGAGTGACCAGACACTGGTAGGGTGCGTCCGGTCAGTGCTGACGTATGCTGACGTGTGGCACACAGAGGAAACGTCCAGTGACCGGACACCGGGTGAGTCCGGTCAAGCATGACCGGACGCGTCCGGTCGTGAAATTTTGCGTTTGGAACCTTACTGGAAACGACCAGACGCTGGGGTTTAGCGTCCGGTCACTTTGAGCTACAGTGTCCTGTTATCGTATGACCGTTGATATCGGATGTTCAGTAATTGAAGAGAGGGACACGTGGCAAGCATCGGGCGACCGAACGCTGGGGTGCTGCGTCCGGTTGAACTGACCAGAGCGTCCGGTCACCCCGTGTTGTGCCTAGTGAAGGGTACAACGGCTCTATTTCGTGGGGGCTTCTATTTAAGCCCCATGGCCGGCTCAAGCTCACTCTTTTGGCCATTTGCATTGACATAGCAACCTTCTAAGCTTAGCCAAAGCCCTCCCACTCATCGCCATCATTGTTTCATCATCATTGTGAGATTGAGAGAATCCAAGCGCATTGCTTGAGTGATTGCATTTAGTGGCACTTGGCATTTGTGTTTCACTGCGGGATTCACTTGTTACTCTTGGTGGTTACCGCCACCTAGATGGCTTGGAGCAGCGAGGATCGTTGAGCGGAGGTTGGTGATTGTCTCTGGCTCCGATCGTGGTGATTGTGAGGGGTCTTGTGCCTTCCCCGGCGGAGAGCCGAAAGGTAACTCTAGTGGATTGCTCGTGTCATTGAGTTACCTCACTTGTGGGTAGGTTCTTGCGGTGTCCAATTGTGTGGACGAGGTTCGTGCAACACCTCTTAGCCGTCGAACCACCAAGTGTTGGTCGACACAACGGGGACTAGTGTGCCGGTAAGCACGTGAACCTCAGGAGAAAAATTGGTTGTCTCTTGCCGTTTGGTATTCTCCCGGTGATTGATTTAGTATTCATCTTGTGATTGGTTCACTCCTTTACACGGCGGTATAATCACCCTACTCACTCATTTATATTCTTACAAACTAGTTGTGGTAAGCTCTTTAGTGTATTTAGAATTGAGAGCTTGCTTTGTTAGTTTAAGTTCATCTAGTGGAGCTCTTTAGAGTAGCAAGATTGAAATCTCTTAGTGAGTAGTAACATTGCAAGTTGTGTGCCTCGTAATCATTGCAACTAGAATTATTGGATAGGTGGCTTGCAACCCTTATAGAGCTAGAGCAAGTTTGCATTTTGCTATTTGTCATACTAATCAAATTGCTTTAGTTGATTTGTAGATTTTTTAAATAGGCTATTCACCCCCCCTCTAGCCATATTAGGACCTTTCAATTGGTTGGACTAGAATTTTTGTTTATTACTTTCTAAAATATATAGATACATTTCCAACGAGTGGTTGTACTCAGCCCGTCCACAAAGATAATACACCTAAAAATAATTCTCTCAGAGCAAGGATGATGGTTGCCTTGGTCGCTTCGGAGGAGGCCCATCATCATTCATCAACGCCATCATCCTCGGGTTCGTTGTCGTCGTCCACCTCCTCCTCGTCCTCGGTGTCCTCCTCCTCGGTGTCAGAGCTCCTGTCAGGAAACAAATCAGGATCCATGTACTCCTTGGAGGCCTCCTCTGGCGATGAGTGCTGCTGGACCTCGTCCTCGTCGGAGGACGAGTCGTAGCTAGGAATCTTGAAAAAACTGTCCGCTGACATGGTTCTAGCTAGTCTGATGGAAGAATGAGATGAACATGGAAGATGGATGGTTTCAGAGGGCAGCGGCCTTGAAGAATTGTAGAGTGGGCCAGTGGGGGGTGTTGGTAGTTGGGCATTGGGACACACTCTCATTTACTCATCTTCAAGTCACACAAAAATTACTCACCTTCAATATTTACCGTCAATACACCAAACGGTCGTGTAGGTGCGGCGGCCATAACGCGTATCTCAGTCGGCTCGGCATTCCAAACTATGGTGGAATTCAACCCCACTACCACCGCCACATTGGTGGTTTTCAACTGCTGGTTTCATTCCTTGTGAGGCCTCCCTATCGGTCCTATCGACGGTGCAAGTATCACACAGACGCTTATATCGCTACGGCAGTAAAAGCAACGATAGTGAAAGATCAATCTATAGTAGTGTGTGCTATGCCTATATTGCCTCACTTTCCTCCTCACTGAGATAGTTGTCATCGGTTATCTTCATTTTTTAATTGACCTATCAGATGTACTATTTTCTTGAAGTTTGAAGATGATAAAGAGAATTTGCTTGTGCAGTATGAACTGCAGAGTAAGTAGTAGATAGCTAGTTTTCTTCAGTTGTGTTTTAAAGCTTGCTGCTCTCACATGCTGCCTTTTAACACGGAAGGAGTAGGCTACTCTGTCTGAACTTGAGAAAACATTTTCAGAGAAGATAGGACTCTTATGTGTGCGTAGCAAACTCTGATTATGTGTTATAATTTCTGTTTGCCTTGAATTGTCCTGCATATTTCTTGATTATGTTTTCTAAATTTTGATCCGAGCTGCTGCGAGATGGCAGCTGGTGGTGGAGCTGCTGTGCAGCCACAAGTACAGCAAAACCATAGAAATCATTTTGCTGATCAGAGCTGTTGCTTTTTGAATAATACTAACTGCATGTGCAAATATTTTCTATAATAGAACTCGTTGATTAAAAAATAATGTCAAAGACATTGGTTTTCTTGTTATTTCTTTGACCTGTGACTGCTTTGGCAAATTGAATGCTTGTTAGAGGTTTCAGTGAATCTACGTATCTGTATATATATGGCTGAGCTGGGATTTTTTTAACCTTGCTTTGTTGATTTTCTCCAGGCTTTTGTAATGTTGATGCCTGTGTTTGGATCCCTGTTCTTGGTGACCCAATTGGATCCAGTGAACCTGCATATCTTGATGCCTGTGTTTTGAAAATTGTAATGTTGTTGTTTTATTAGTAATTTGTACCAAAATTAGATGCAGATGTATGGAAGAAACAAATTTCAGATGAAGGTGCTTTCGGGATGGACATGTTTGATGGGTTACCTAAGTTGCATCTTGCTCTTTTGCTTCTGATCTGGGTGTTAATTTCAAGTTTGGTCTTGCTGTTGCTTTGGTCCTCATCGGCTTTCTCTGTCTTCTACGCTGCCACCGCCGCCGGCCCCGCGGCCATCTACGTGCGTTGCAGCAGCGAATGTGTTTTGGGCGCTAGTTTTCTATGTTTCTTGTCCGTCAAGTAGGTGCTATACCTGTGCTGTTTGTCTCCTGGTTATGTGCTGTCGTACGGTTGTTTTTCTTTTTCCTGTCAATTATTTTCTGGAAGATAACAGCTCTAAAACTCTTCTAGAGGATAACCATAAATATCTTCCAGAAGCTTAGTCCTGTGACGTAACGAAAGGTCCTAAATGGCTAGAGGAGATGAATAGCCTATAAAAATTTCTACAATAACACTTAAGTCAAGTGATTAGATAATTAAATAGCGAAACAAATGTTGCGCTAGCCTACTAAAAATACAAGCCACCTATCCATAATTCTAGTTGTTATGATCTCTATATCACATAAAGCTTAAGTCACTACTCCCTAAGTTAGTGAGCTCTCAAAGACTAACTAAAGAACCTCACTAACCAAACTAATAAGACACAATCTAGCTCTCAAAACTAGTTACACTAAACACCCTATTCGCTTGATCGTATCAGCCATGCTTATCAGCCATGATATATTATTTTTCTCTCACAACAAAACAGCATCAGCCAACTTATAAGCCACACTAGAAAGTAAATACAAGAGAGTGAGTGAGATAATCATACCGCCGTGGCAAAAGACAATGAACCACTCACAATATATCAATGAAGTCCAATGAATTCCTCAGAGACAAGATGACACAATATTTTTCTTCTGAGGTTCACTTGCTTGACGGCAAGCTAGTTCCCGTTGTAGCAATTCACTCACTTGGAGGTTCACGCGCTAATAGGCATCACACGCCTAACCCGCAACCGGGTGTCGCACAACCAGCACAAAATAGGGATCCACAAGCTACGCGCAATCCACTAGAGTACCTTTTGGCTCTCCATCGGGGAAAAGGTCAAGAACCCCTGACAAATTCATTCCTCGATTGGGGGCAGACACAATCACCAAATCCCCTCACCAATCACCAACCGTCTAGGTGACAGCAATCACCAAGAGTAACAAGGAATCCACAATAGCAATCACCACCTAGTGCCACCAAATATGCAACCTCAAATGCACACACTAGGGTTTCCCCAAAATCCTCTCTTAAATGAGCACCAAGCTTTGAAGAAGGAGATGAGAGGGAGGAGGTGCTCTTGAAGCTCTCAAGATCAACACTAGAGCTCGATCTCTCACTTGATTGGAGCACAAATCCTTGGGAGTGAGAGAGAGGAGAGGAGAGAGCCTTTTCTTCTTAGGATTCTTGCAAGAATGGGGAATGGTTGGAGGAAGAAGAAAAGGGAGGGGGAGGCCCAGCCTTATCCCCTCATCAGCCAGCCTCCTGACCGTTGCATGCAAGAGCCCCTCTCCTGACCTAGAACTTCCAGGCGATGGCCTAGAAATTCCAGGGTTGACACTCCTCTCGACCGTTGGTGCGGAGGACTCCCGCACTAGAAATTCCAGCCGACGTGGCCTAGAAATTCTAGGGCGGACGCTCATCCCGACCGTTGGCCTCCCGCACTAAAAATTCCAGCTTGGACCAACTAAAATTCCAGTTAAATACGCTAACCAAACAGAGAGCCCCTACCAAGAATAACAATCGAGTTGAGCTAGAAATTCTTGTCCAGACTTCACAACAAGCCCAAAACAAGTGCTATCTCTTCCCAAGGTCACCAAACTAATTTTAAAACTTGAGATAGTTTTTCACAAAGAATTTCCACGGCTTTTCTCATGCATATCACCACGTCACTAAGCGCAATGCATATGCGAATGAGACTCACACTTAGTGGCACTAGATAACCATTACAATTAAAGATTTTCCTTCTTTATAGTACGGTTATCTATCCTAAATCCGATCACGCACCCTATTGCGTCTTGACCGGTAAAACAAAATGGCCTTAGATTTTATACCTTTGCCTTGAGACCATTTTATTTTTTCTCTTTCTTCTTTTCCAAGTTGGAGCACTTGATCATCTCATTTGGCCATCACCATCACCATGACAATCATCTAGCTTCATCACTTGGTGTGTACCAATCCTATCTCAAATTCACTTAGAGCAATGATTAGTACACATGAGGTTTCATCAATTATCAAAACCAAACTAGGGTTTTTCACGTACATGTGCTGTTTTTTGGTTTGGTGTATCATGTTATGTGGCAACTGCTCATTTGTTGAAAACGTGGAAGACAACAAACAGCAAAATCTTCCACGAGATGTGTAGTCAGTCCCAGGGGCAGGCTATATGAAAAGGTTAGGGGCAAGGAAGTGTAGCACCTGGTTTTCAGAACAAAAACTAGGTACATCCCATATGTGTGCCCAGGAATTCAATTCACACATATAGTTATAAATGAAGGGGTAATATCAAAGACAATGCCTTTATTACATAGCGCATAAATATTTGTTACAAAAGACATAGTCTTACTTTACAGTATATACTACTCTATTCTTCTGACGAAGCCTCCAACACCACAAGAACCGTAAACTGGTTGATCACAAGCCTAACACATGTTGAAAAACTCCACTGAAGAACCTCCATCTGGTACCCATCTGGGATTTTGCCAAGGTATTAAAATAAAACAAGCGCAAGCTACTACCGCTTAGCAAGCATAACATGAGGGGATGCTGGCTCAAAAGGCTTGACACGGCTGAACTACGGTAAGCACTTTTAGTTGGTCATATTTTATTATTAATCATAAGTTGCTAAGTTATGCTTAGGCTCCCGAATATGAATAATTAGAGATATCCACAATTTTAATCATAACCCAAACTATCCAAGTAATCAACTATTTAGTAAGGATCCAGGCCGCTCGTATCTGTGAGCACGGCTGATATACCGGTTTTACACTCTACAGAGGTTGTACACTTTCACCATAAGTCGTGTTACCCATATGCCTGGGTTAATTACTCCCAAAACACTTCCAAGGTGAGCAGGCAGGGTACACTATGAAGCTTTTCCCCAGCGTTCTAATAAGGAGCCGTCGCTAATGATTCCATCTCCCAAGTGTTATGTAGTCATCTCCAGAAATGACAATAATACTCGTGGCATAGTACACACCCTGGGGATGAGACCCATACCCAACCTGGTATGCCCCTCTTGCCCTTCTGGTAAACTGCTACAAACTAGAAAGAGCAAGGTACTAGACTAAGACCAGAGCCATGTGGTCCTCATGGTTATACTGTAAGTCCTAGGTTGCTACTTAAAGATGAGTCCTTATGGAGAGAAACTAGAGCACCATAAGAAAATGCCCAATGCTCTAGCCCCCTTGGTTCTATGTTGCTAAAAAACATCTTTTAATACCATGTTGCATATATGTTTAATTGTATTCTTTAATCATTATTAGTTGGAGCAAACTGAGCATACTACCCACATGCAAAACCCATAGGTAAATCAAGGACAGGATAATCAATATCAAGGTAAATAGACTCCAAGCGGTTCATTAACATATAAATATGAATTGAGATTGCATTAAAGTGAATAGGTAACAAGGAGCCTCATATCATACTTGCCTTAATTCAAAGTATCGCTGCTGGTCTTGATTCTTCAAAGAGTTGCTCTAGATCACCAACACAAAACTCACTGTCTACTTAAAATCAAACAGCACCACACAGACATCCATACATACAGGCATAACAAACAAATATAAGCTAATTAGAACAATACGCCAAATAGTAGAAATAGAAGTTAAAAAGGTTTTAAAACTGTTCTACGCGATGCTACGAGAACACAGACGCGAGAAAAACTCAAATCGGAGTTAAAACGAAGAAGTTATGAATTAAACAAGATTTTCTTTTGTAAAATACTAGATTAAATCTAACCTTGAATTTTAAAAAGTTGAAAACATACCTAACAGTCGTATGAACATGTAGATTATAGAATTACGAACCTAACGCAAGTTGAACGGATCAAATCAGAGCTAAAACGTGAAAGTTATGTCCTATAGAAACCAGTGGCAAAACTGTAAATATATGAAAACGTATTCTGGATCTAAACCGAAGGAATCTACATTTTCAAAATAAGTAAACGTATTCTGAAAATACGCCATGGACTGTGGGTTCTATTTAGCAGAAGCTTAGGGACTCTTTAGCAAAAATACAGGGACGGCGGGTTCTATTACGCAAAACTATAGGGTCTCTTTAGCAAGATTACCACCGAACTGGTATCTTCTAATCTAGAACGTTGATCACGTGATGGACGACTGTGGTGGCTTTGCACAGTTAGCCGGCTGGAACAGAGGGCCACGCGGCGGTGCTCCATTGACGGTGGCGAGCACCTCACTGGAATCCCACCGGGAGGGAGCTTTCGAACTCCAAACTCGACAAGAAAAGCACAGGGAGGTAGAGAAGGAAACGGTGAAATCGTCCGAGGGGTCAGAGAGGGACGCAAGGGCACCAGGGCGGCTCAGGACTTGCTCGAGCGGCTCAGGAAATCCGGCAAGCATAGGTGCGTGGTAGAGCGCGGGGAAGACGGCTTCTGAGGGTTCCTTACCACCACGCACAGCTTGGTAGAGGCTCAGAGCAGCGGTGAAGCTACGGAGGCATCCCGACGGCGTCGAGCTCCACACAGTGAGTTCCAAATGTGGCGGCGGCTGGCGCTAGGCGAAGCTAGGGTTATGTGGGGCGATGTTGGTGGCACAATGCTCCTATTTAAGGGGGTCGGAATACTTGGGAGGCACGGCAACATAGAGTCATGGCGGCGATTGACGCGGACTCGGCAGTGACGGCGGTGGTGACAGAGTCCGGCTCGGCCTGGAGCTAGGAGATGACGCTGACATGTGGCCCCAGGATGGCAGCAAGTGAAAGAGCAGGACCGGCCTGCCAAACAAAGAGAGAGGAGAAGGGAGCGGCGGGCAACGCTTGGGCCGAGAGGGTGGGCCAGTGCGAAGTGAGGAGTGGGGAGCTAGGCCACGGCTTGGGCCGCCGGAAGCGGGAGAAGAGCAGGCCGGGCTGAGCAGCCACCCGGGCCAAAAGAGAGAGGGGGGAGGATTTCCATTTTCTTTTTCTTTTCCTTTCTTTTCTAACCATTTTCAAATGAGTTTTGAATTTCTGTTTTGAATTTTGAATCAAACCACTCAATACAAAAATAATATGCCACAACATGTATGCACACTCATGTTGCTACCTTATGATGAATTTTAATTTAATGAAAAATATTATTTTCCTATGTTTCATGAGCACCAAAAATTCATAATTAAAGCATTTTAATTCTATTTTCAAAACTACAAAATTTTAGGGTGTTATAGGAAGCAAGAGGGAAGGGAGTCTTTCCATTAGAAGCATGAGTTTAGAAAGTTGGAGTATGTTAAGCAAGTTCTTTTGTCAAAATGAATGAAATCCTAATTCCTTCCCAGCCAAGACACCAATGGCGCATTTCAAAGGATGAATTTGAAACTTATACTGCCTCATTGTCTCGAATGCTTTCCTTAGATGAAAGAGATGTTGTTCCTCGGATTGAGCCATAATAACAATATCATCAATGTACACCTCCAATTCTTGGCCCACCATACCGTTGAATATGCTATTCTGAGTCCTCCGGTATGTGGCTCCTGCATTCTTGAGACCGCATTACTCTCCACTCATAGGCACCAACAGGACCAGGGCATCTAAATGCAGTCTTGTTAATATCTTCTTCGACGATTGGCACCTGGTTATATCCTGAGTGGGCATCCAATCCAAGAGGCTTAGTACAGAGTTACAAGTAGCCGAATCTACCAGTAGGTCAGCTATCTCCATTGGATACTCGTCCTTTGGAGTGGCAAGATTCAAGTTTCCGAAGTCAACACATAACCGCTGACTTGCCATTCTTTTTAATCACTGGTTTAATATTTTTATATCCCCGGATGTTCAACTTCAAGGCTAGGGCGGAGATGCTCCATTAGTAAAAGACCAATCTTCCCATACCAATCATCTTCCTCGCCCACTCATTCCCTATCTCTTCGAATTTTCAATAATACTTCTACGCAGAGAAACCCTGTCTTTCCCGAGAGTCTTCCGCCATACCAATCATTACCCAGTATGGAGGGATAAAGCATCCAATTGTATTTTCCTTACTTCTGTGGGCATTAACTAGACCAGTTTTCATAGCATGATCTTTGTGCTCTCGGCATAGGTAGGATGTATCTCTGGATTATCCTTGGTATGCTTCCATTGTGGCACCTTAGCTAGGTATAGTAGAAGGTGATCCATGCTATTCATAAGCCTCATCCCATCGATAGGGTTCAATTCGTTGCAACCTTTAAGATCCTAAGCTACTCCACGGCTAAATCAACCAAGGTCTGGGATTCTAGCTCAAGATCGAGAAAGAGCTTCGTTCCCTTGGCCAAGGCATGAGTCACTAGCCACCTCTCTTTGTGTGTTTTCCCACTTGACTTCAGCTGGCCATGGATGCTGAGCCCCCTAAAAGAAGCAAGTAGAGTTGAGTTCTCGTACTAACCTAAGAGCAGATATGCTGAAATATTTCCATGTTCAAGCAGCTAATCGGTAAACGACTTCTCCGTAACAGTTTGAAGATTGGCTCGCAACCAAAAAAAAGAAGTGTGGTAAAAAAGAATAGAAGGAAGTGGAAAAGCATGCCTCAAGCTCTTTCAATAATTAATTACTGTAAGAGCAAGTTGGACATAAGAACTAAGAAACTCTACGAGAGGCAAGTGGACCATGTATTAACAGTGAAAATATAACTGCTACATAGATGGACTGAGAAGTAGGCTGTAATAATTCGTGTTGGTTTGATCTCCCAACCATAGTGGCCCAACGGCCACTTGGGCCTTGACCTCGCGCCCTGATCGGGGGCGCCCAATCCATCTATGGCTGGCGGGCCCCCGTCACACTACGCATTAAATAGAGGTGAGGGCCGGCGGCTCTCGGTACGAGGTTCGCCTAAGCCATACGCCCCACCTAGAAACCCTACTCCGATCTAATAGAGGGGCGCAGCCAGTGACGGGAAGCACCGCCGCCGCCACTGCACTACGCCACCACGGTCTTCACTGTGTCGCTCTCTCTTCTCTGACCGTCACTGCCTAGGGCAGAACTTCACCGATGAACCTAATGGCTGGATCCCCTACTCAATGGATGGTCAGTGCTTAACCCTAGCTCTTCCTCTCCCTCTCTATCCCTCTCCATTCACACCATTACTACGAGAAACCCAATGAAACCCCACTAGATCCACTCCTAGATGGTCCCAAAGTATCTAACAATGGTATCAGAGCCGATTTCCCTAGGCGTGGATCTTGTCAGGGGTGAGAAACCGATTAGAAAAGAAAAGATAGGTTAGATCCAGTTCGGATCGAAAGAAAAGAAATACAGAGGGTTCATCGAACCCTAAACCCTATTCGGGTGATAGAAAGAAAAAGAAGGAAGGGGATTCGAATTCGATTCGGATTACCCTCCTAAAGAACCCTAACCCTAAAGAAATTGGACGGTCCGGGGAAGGTTTCCCCACCGCCGTCACTACCGCCTCACTCAGGATGGAGCACCCGCCGCTGGTTTGCTGACGCGCGGGAAGAGATGGATTAGATCTTTTCGGATCTGAGCATACAGACTAGGGTGTTTTTACTAACCCTAACCCTAAATGGGTGATGGAAACAGAGGGCTCGGATTCAAGAAAACGACGAGATCCGAACCCTAACCCACTATAGACTCGGGGAAGAAGAAGAACAAAGTGAATCCCTAACCCAAAACCCTAACCCTAGATCCAATCCCCATCCCCAAATCCAAACAAGCAGAAACGCAGAAGGGGAAAGGGATGGCTTACCTCACCGTCGTGCACGCCAGCGCTCGTGCGGGGGGGGGGGGGGGAGAAAGGGCCGCCCGGGGGCACTGCTCGCTAGGATCTGGCCATAGGGGCGCCGCAGCTAGGCCGCTCGACGGTGGCGCGCTCACCGGCTGGGGAACGCGCACGTCGGCGAGGGGGCCGGCGACAGCATCGGGGCTCGCTGCTCCATTGTTTCGCCCACTCGCTCGCTCGGTGACTACTGCGGCGGCACTAAGGAAAGAAGAGAGAGCGCAGACCAACGAAGAGAGAGAGAGAGAGAGCAGAAGAGAAAATGACTTAGGGTTTCGAATGGAAGCCGGCGTCGGCGTTTTTCATTCGCCTGAAGACGCCGCGCAGCCGTTCGAATGGATCCAACGGCGCTAGTTGATTGGGCCAGCATCGCGGCCTAGGTGGGCGAGGGCGCGTGGCCGAATTCCTAGCCCAGGCCCAGGTTGCGGCCTGGGGCGCGGGGGAGAGCGCGGGAAGCGCGCACGCGGGCTTGGCCCGTGGGCCGTTTTGCCGTTCCGGGCCAGAATGCACAGTGATAATTGAGAATTGTTTTATTTTTTTCAGAAACAAATTTTGATGATTTCATTCAAAGAATGATTTAAAATCTCTGATAATTTTTGCATCAACGTGTTAGAATTTTGAAAGAGTAGAAAAGTACAGAAAAATGCTTCTGAAAGTAGGAAAAGAAATTTTGTCAAGTTTCCGCTGCAAAGTTAAAGGTTTATTGTCTTCTAATTGAAGAGTAGTTATAGTTATTCAGTAAATGATGAAAAGTTTATCCTCCAGTTAAAATTGGAACCAACTGGAAAAAAAATTAATTGGAGGAATATTCGGTTGATAGTTAAGATAAATTATAATATTGTTATTTTCTGACCAACGTTGATGATAACAATATTATAAGTTTATTTATGAGTTTAAGTTTAAAGTTAAATTATGGTATTGTTATTTTCTGACCAACGTTGATGATAACAATATTATAATTCTATGAGTTTTATGTTTAAAGTTTAAATCTCTGATGAATTTTGCATCAAAGTGACCAATTTTTCAGAGAAAAGATAAAGATCAAGGAATGCTCTTAAACTAGAGAAATGTATTTTCATGTTTCCGCTGCAATGAAGTTGATTGTCTTCTAATTAAATTAGAACCAACGGGAGAATTTAATTTTGAGGAGCAGTTCTATATTTTCAAGATTATTGAATTTCTATACGTTAATTCTATTTCTGCCCAACGGTGATGTGGATTTAATGTAGAAGAATGACGTTTTATTCTATTTCTGTCCAACGGTGATATACAATAGAACATAAAGATTTCAAAGTTTAATAAGCATTATTGTTGAATATTTTTTTTCAGACAAAAGACTTCCATGCTTTCATTCTTGAAGGCAATAAGAGAAATGAGCTGGGTACTTGTGACTCAGATGATGAAATGCCCAAGGGCAAGTTATGTATGAAAGAATGCCATTGCTTAAGGGACTATGTTCTCTTTAAAGAATGGCTTCAAAAGAAAAGAATTCTAGGATATTGATCCAAGAAAAGAGATAGATCAATGAAAGTCTTCATTGAGAAATGTCTTTTATGTACTCTCTGTGAAGAAGAACTTATTTTCAGTTTCACTTATGAGAGTTGTAAAAGTCATATACATGTTTAATTTGACTAACATTGGATTACACATGTGTGTTAAAGAATATTCGGATTTATTTCTGAATTTGATGATTGAACACGAGCCAATCCTGGTAATTATGTCTATTCAAGAGAATTATCTCGCATGGCGGGAAAAAGTTTGTGATAGTACCCGCATGGCGGGAAAAGTTTGAGAAAATACCCGCATGGCGGGGTAAATTTGCATAGTACATATGTTAACCAATCCTGCATGGCGGGAGAGTTTGGCATAGTACTTATCCCGCATGGCAGGAGAAGGATGTGATGACTCATGTGCTCTAAGTGTATCCCGCACATGGGCAGAATTTTGAGGTAGCTTTTATGCTATCCTAGTATTGACCGTACACTCTGATTGTGTCATGGTCATTAAGTACTCAATGAGTTTAAGAACAAAAGAAAGTTGCATGTGAACCAAAAGATAAGAATGATATGCAAGCATGACTTGCAGAAGTATTGATAATAATAGACTATGTTGAGTTTTGAAGTGTAATGAGAAAAATGTACTCCCATACGAATTTTGTTTGCATGATGTAATCATGTGGATGAAGTAAGTAATCAAAGTTTTCTCATTCACAAGAGTTCTGAATGTTTCGAAATTGTGGTAGAAAAGTTCATACCACATTTCGAGGGGGAGAAATGTAAGATTAATTAAGAAAGACAATTAAGAAAGATACTTCCCCATACTTCAGATAATGCAATGCATACTATGCATTGAAGGTAAAAGTGATCTATAAAAGATGATTGTGATCGTTGAGGGAGTAAGACGGTCATAATAACGATACCCCTAAAGTAAAGAAATAGCTAAATTCCTGGACCTTTTTTATAGTTCTGATAGGAAGATAGCATAGTCGGCTAGTATTTATACTTGACGAGTTCAGAGTTATCAAGGCGGTGCTAAACGCGCCATATGGGTTTTTAGCAGATTAAACCCAAAATAAGAAATTTGAAGATACACCATCTTTACAGAAGATGGAGTAATCTGGGGGAGCATGGTATGTAGATACCTAAGGGTTGAATAGAAGTGGGATTACATATCCACTACAGTGTTTTTTAGAGCAACAAATTGCTTAATACATGTTGATGTTGTATGGATATACAACATCTGATGTTAGCTCTTAAAGAAGATGAATAAGTAAATAATGATCTTATAATACAGGAGGCTATAGAACAATTGCCTTTTGGCAATGAAGAGTAACAATAGCCCCATATGAAAGAAGTGCCACGAGGCCCCAGAAGGTCTCAAAGAATAAGAAAATCAGATATTTCTGGTGACTAAGAAGTCAATGTTAAGAAAGAAATTCAAATAGAGGATAATTCCACCTCATTTGAAAAAAGCCATGAGAGGCGTTCACTCGTCTAAATGGCAAGAAGCAAAGGAAGATGAAATGAAATCGATAAATACCAACGATGTTTGTGACTTAGAAGTAATTCCCAATGGAGCCAACACAGTAGGCTGTAATGGGTCTACATGACAAATGTGACTCCAAAGGAAATATAAAAAGCTATAAAGCGCCACTTGTGGCGAAATGATTTACACAAAGAGAAGGAATAGATTATAATAAGCTTGCAAGGATTCTTTTAGAATCATAATGGTATTAGTGGCACATTACGATTTACAGTTACATCAGAAGGATGTAAAGACACATTCCTCAACGAGGATTTGTATGGAAAAGTTTACATGGCATAACTCAAAAGATTTTGTCGTGGAAGGAAAAGAACGTAAAGGGATGTTGCCTAAAGAAATCCATTTATGGATTAAAGCAAGCTTCAAGACAGTGGTTCTTGAAGTTTGATAGTACAATAAGAAAGTTTGGGTTTTAAAGAGAATATAGAGGACAATTGTATTTATGCAAAGTTTAAACATGGGAAATTTATTTTCCTAATCCTGCATGTGGGTAGCACCTTACTCGCTATAGTGGTGTTAATCTACTGTTGGAGAAGAAGCAGTTCTTGTCCTCAAGTTTCAATGAGAATGGTCTTGGTAAAGCATCATTCGTTCCAGGAATTAGAACTTACCGAGATAAAAAAAAGGGGTATTAAAACTATCTCAAGTGTAAACTTAGAGAAGATTCTAAAAAAATAAAGTATATATGTGAATAAACCTGCGCCTGTTCCTATAGTCAAGGGTAATAGTTTTCGGAACTTTCAGTGTTCCAAGAATAAATGTGAGATCGATCAAATGGACGTCCTATATGCTTCAGATGTTGGAAGCTTACTAAATGCTTATAAGCAAGAACTTACCCTTACACAGTTTATGTATCCGGGTGTTTTTGGCAGAAGTCCAGTCCAGATGTAGATCACTAGAATGGAGTTGAGAATGTTTTGCAATTGTGCAAAGATTTATAGGCCTCATGGTGAGTAAGAAAGAATAAGTACTCTCAAATAGTTGTGGGTACAAATGTTAAATTTTGGCGTGATGTTTAGTGAAACCCACATAGTAGCTAACACTCGCAGTTGGAGTTTTATTGTGGAAAAGCTCCAAAGAAACAGTTATGGTGTCATCATAGATGTATACCCACAGTAAAGCTTGTTATGAGGCTTAAGGATAGGCGAAATGGTTAAAAGAACTTACACCCGAAATTGATAATGGTATACAACAACAATAACCATTTAAGTAGTTCGCTCCTATAACAACAGGTCTAGTGTGCTGCCAAACACATTGACGTTAAAGTTATACGTTGTGAAGGAGAAAGTCCGGAATCATACTAAAAGTATTGAACATAAAAGTAACAAGCAAGTGCTTGTGGATCCGCATATAAAAGGCTGACCACCCAGTGTGTTTAGAGAACATACGATCGACATGGGTTTATGGTATAGCCTATGATTTTCGGACAATAAAGGGCCCAAAGTTAAAGAATCTGTTTCAGAACAGAGACGTGTATTGTAGCTGTTAAATCTATCGGCGATTGACCGTGACGATGAAGCATGCTCTATGCACTAATATATGATGGAACAAATAAAAGTGAAAGGGATTAAAGTCAAAGTTTAAAGTTAAAGTATGAGTTGAGATCAAGGGGGAGAATGTTGGTTTGATCTCCCAACCATAGTGGCCCAACGACCACTTGGGCCTTGACTTCGCGCCCTGATCGGGGGCGCCCAGTCCATCTATGGCTGGCGGGCTCCCGTCACACTGCGCATTAAATAGAGGTGAGGGCCGGTGGCTCTCGGTACGAGGTTCGCCTGAGCCGTACGCCCCACCTAGAAACCCTACTCCGATCTAACAGAAGGGCGCAGCCAGTGACGGGAAGCACCGCCGCCGCCACTGCACTGCGCTACCACGGTCTTCACTGCGTCGCTCTCTCTTCTCCGACCGTCGCTGCCTAGGGCAGAACTTCACCGATAAACCTGATGGCCGGATCCCCTACTCAATGGATGGTCAGTGCTTAACCCTAGCTCTTCCTCTCCCTCTCTATCCCTCTCCATTCATACTATTACTACGAGAAACCCAATGAAACCCCACTGAATCCACTCCTAGATGGTCCCAAAGTATCTAACAATTCGTACAGCCAGCAGCCGGCTGTATTATTAGCCTCGCTCCGACTCAAAGGCGGGTAGTCACACACAGCAGACAGCCGCATCACATTCACCACATTTTTTTTTCAAGAAAACAAAACATAATCATCGTTATCATCGTGACCATTCAATCATCAATAGATGAAATGGTACAAGCCAGGTACTACTAGTAGTACAGGAGAAGAATCGAAGGCAATAAACAGCAGTCGGATAGCCATGGAAATCAAAGAGCGCTGCATCGTCGTTGCCGTTTCTTGTCCCAATGCAGGTGAAGTGAAAGTTACTGATACTACCAGCTCCAGCGCTCGTTCTCGTTGCCGTCGGCGTCGGTGGCCGGCGGCAGCTGGGAGTACAAGCCGTAGTCCAGGTCCTCCTGCTGCCTCTTCTTGCTGCTGCGGGAGTTGCCGTAGTAGTGCACGAGCGCGGCTCCGCCGAGTACGGGGAGCGTGAGCGCCTGCGCGTGCATCCTGGCGTGGATGAGGCGCAGGCTCGTCGCCCGACGCCGGCTGTACGCCACCGACGCGCCCACCGCCGTCGCCCACACGGCTCCTGTACGCACAGCACAACAGCGTATCTGTGAATGATGAATCTAAGGTAGCTTTGATTTGACCGCACGATCTGATCTGAAATTCTGAACTGAACTGAGAGGGGAAGGGGATCGAAAAAACAGAGGAAAAATCCAAAAGGGGAGGGGATTGGAATGCGATCGACGGGGTTCGGAACTTCAGTGTCCGTAATTAAGTGGAGGAGGACGAGTAATGACTCACCGATGGTTGAGAACTTGTGTTCCTCCACCCAGGACTGCACCGACGAGCTCATCCTCTCCATCTCTCTTCTTCCCTCGATCTTCGATTCGATGGACGATCTTTCCTCGAAACGGTCTGCTAGCTATCTGTGTGTTTGGATTTGGTGGAAGCGTGCTTGATTGCAATGATGGGATGGATAGATGGATTGCTGGAAGCACAGCCAGGTGACCTACTTATAGCTGAGGAGAGTGGAGTGTGTGTGTTCAAACCCCCCCCCCGCTCCTGCCTGCTAATAAAACATTCTCGTTTCCGGGTGCAAGACGCAGACAAGTGGGCCGTGAGCGCTATGCTGGACCCAGTGTCAGTGACACAGACGTAGCAACAATGTCACCTGCTCCCGCTTACCCGACAAATATATATTAATATTACCTTATAACCCCGCGCGACAGAACACACCATGTCCAACAGACTTAGGTGCAGTGGCATATATGTACCGGGCTACCGGCCAACTATGATTCAAATATAACATAGCATGTATGAACAGATTAAAATGATGGCATATTTATACAGGGAGAATAGGACTATGAAAGTAACAAGTTCTCGTGCTTCGATGGCAGCTGCTGATGTTGAGGAGATGCTGATCTTGCATATGCCAACTATGAAGATAGATGGTTCCGTGGAGAAGAGCGGTGAGGCCAGACCTTCGAGGGAGTGCGGTGCCAGCCAATAAGTTGTGACTCACGTATTGATCTGCAAAATGTACTGGGATTATGGTTCTCTGCAGGTGGGCATTGCAGACATTGATTAGAAAAAAAATGAAGAATTTTGCTATACAAACATAGCTAAATAGGTAGATGAGAAATAATAATTAGGGAAAAATCAGCATCCTATCCTAGAACTACAAGGGAATCTTCGGTGTCTTTCTGATTGGTAGACTAATATCTGGAAGGATTATATCGATAGGATGGCTCACTTTCTGCACACTATCAATTTCATGCTGAAGTCTCCAATTTAAGAAATCTACAACGCATAGAAACAAATATATTAGTGATTAAATTCAGCGATCACTTCACCCAGAGCTGAGAAACTTGTATGAAATGTTGCCATTTTATGAGCCTTTGATACGTTGCAGTCTGTAGCAAGGGAACGCACCAGTGTTTCTTTGGGATAGTCTTGGTGCACAATGATGTTTTTTTCTTTTTTTTGGACTGAGAACATGAAATGAGTATAGGTACGCGTGTCAGAAATAGTGAAGTGAGTATAGGCATGGTGAATAAATAAATACACATGCACTAAAATGTCGAGATGGTCATGTGCCAATACGAGGAATGTTTGGATTGACAACATATGTGGTTATGTGAAAAGGCAATTGGAAAACAATCAGTTTAAAAAAATTAAGGACATACTTTTGGCAATAGAACCGTATGACAGGCAGAGTCAGGTTGGGATATGTACTCACGTCATTGAGCCTGAAGGCTTGTTGCAGCCGTAATCGATTTTGCCCCACTTTCTTGTGAATGGTATGTTCAGTGTTCTGTTTACGGTGGCATCTTGGACATTGTATTGTAGGGTATTTCTTTGGTACCTGAAAATGGGTCCAGTTCTGTCAGGTTTGGAGACATACACAGAGAACTCAATAAGAGATCAGGTATAGGTAGATTTTCAAGATGTTGGCATGGCAAGGACATTGTTAGCTGCTGGTGTGTATTGTACAGCATGGAACACAGGAACAGAGGGGCTCTGTACAGCATGCATCAAACCCGAAACAGAAAGAGTTACCTTAGGGATTACATATTCATAGGTATAGTGAGAACATCTGGCCAATCTGAGGGGAGAAATTGTTACCTTCTAAGCAGGATGCCGTTCAGTACCACGGATCATAGCAAAAGGTTTAGTGCAGAGATGGCTCAGAACCTATGCAATTCTTACATGAGGGTAGCAGATACTATAAATTAGACCTGAAACGGTAAGATTTGCATTAGAGAATAAAAAATTAGAGGCGGTTGATGTTTAAGAAAACTGAGGGCAGTAATAGACCTTTGCAGTCTGAGTACATCAACTGCATATCTCCTCAAAAATTTCGGTCTACACAACGTTATGTGTGTTGTGTTCATATCCAGGAGGATTATTTTCAACGAGGACCTGTAGGCCTCTTGGAGACGTAACACGTGAGAATGCAACGGATCTAGCCTGCTAATGTAAGGAAATGTAGCATTGTTTGAGTTAAACTGTTTGTGGAAGCCATTATATGAAAGGGCCATCGTCCCCCGAAGCCATAAGAGAAGGAATTTCCACATGCCGCGTAACTAAATTGGGAAATAAAATATTTTGGAAGAAGAGTCTCACATTTGTGTCGATTGAAGCACTGAGAAGTAATCCGACGGCGGCCAGGCCTTGAAGAGGATGGCATCTGAACAGTACATCATTCTTCAGTGGCAGCTGGTTGTCGGTGATCTGGAAGGATGGGCATTGCAAAGAACATACACATGAATATATTTTGTTGGCAATATACGAAGTATGGAAGCAAGGAGCTGGATGTAGGCACACATGTTTGCGACTAACCATCATTGCGGAGAATGCCATCTCCTACGATTGCGACCCGTGGCTCCGGTGTTGGGGACGCTGGCAAAAAGGATAAGCATGCATCAGTGTAGCTGAATAACTGTAGAATACAATGTAGGTAAACAGATGCATAGCTGGCAAAAGGAATACGAATACCATGAGAAGAGGTGGCATTACTGGAGGTCGGCACACTGTCAGGTAGCATCACACAATGACGCCTAAGTGCCTCACGCTGTGGTATTTGGGACCGTGATGCTGTTTGTCCATGGGTCGATAAATAGTCTAGTGCTTGCTGCCTCATCCTTTGGTACCAAAAGTGCCTAAAGTATGTTTTAAACACTGAATAACGGAGAATTGAAATGGAAATGCGAAAGGTAAGCATCTTTGAAGCACACTGGTGTACATGAACAAATCAATCGCAGCTCACAGCCTCGTATGAACAGCACCAAAAAGAAACTAATAAAATGGAGGGCATGGAAAAAAAGGGAAAGCAAATTAACAAACCCGGTCTGGTGCTAATATCAGGTATGCAAACATTCATATCATGACGAAAAGGAGTACTGACTTTGTCTCCCTCTGTGTGTTCCAAACAGGCATGATATTGCTGGCAAGGATCCTAAAGTCTTCTTAACATTGAATGAGCTATATAAGGATTTTAGGTGTGTTCATTTTCCTACCTCAATCCATGGCATCAGATTGCTGAGAAGCAATTAAAATAAATATTTTTTAAGAGGTTCCTAGGGTCTTACTGCTTGGATTTTTTAAGGTAGTCATTCAAAATGTTTGGCCTGTTTGGGGCATTGCAAATAATGTTGCCTCGCTGGTAATGAAAATAGGACACTTACTAATAGATGATGAACCTTTAGGAGATTTCTATGCTCTTACAAATGCACATGCACTAAATTGACATCTGCACATGACATGAGAAAATGAGGATAGACAGGGAAAAGGGGGACGCTGCTGGTCCACTCACCGTGCGAAAGGGCCGAAGGCGCTGCCGCTGCCGCTGCAGGGAAAAGGAGGGAACGCCGCTGCTGCGGGGCCGCGCCGCGCGTCGGCGACGATGCTAAGGTGCCGCTGCAGTAGCGCGCGAGGGCGAAGGAGGGTTTCGCAGAGGGGGCATACACTACTGGAAACAGAGACTTTGCCGAGTGCAAAATTCTTTGCCGAGTGTCAAAAATCGGGCACTCGGCAAAGAATTGCACTCGGCAAAGAGTTCTTTGCCGAGTACCGGGCACTCGGCAAACAAGGGCACTCGGCAAATGACTTCTTTGCCGAGTGCCAGACTCTCGGCAAAATCTCTACACTCGGCATAGGTTGCCCGCGAAACGGTGTTCGGTCACGGCCTTCTTTGCCGAGTGCCTGCTCACTCGGCAAAGATTTGATTTTTTTTAATTTATTTGCCGAGTGCCCCAGATCTGGCACTCGTCAAAGATTTATTTTTTAAAAAAAAATCCTTTGCCAAGTGTCTCAGATCTGGCACTCGGCAAAGAATTTTTTTTAAAAAAAATACTTTGCCGAGTGCCCCTGGCACGGCACTCGACAAAGATTTAATTTTTTTTATAATTTCTTTGCCAAGTGCTCCTGTGGATGCACTCGGCAAAGAGGAAATTTTTTTAAAAAAAATTTAAAACCCTAAGAGGAATTTTTTTAAAAAAAAAAATTTAAACCCTCTTTGCCGAGTGCCTTATCCTGGCACTCGGTAAAGACACCCCTTTGCCGAGTGCCATGCCCCGGCACTCGGCAAAGTTTTTTTTTGTTTTTGACCTCCAATTTTTTTTGCAGCCCTTTTAAAGCACCAGGAACTCTTAGTTATAATTTGGGGATTTTTTTTTTGGCTTTTTGATATATTTAGTTACTTTATTTCGTTTACTTGAATTTTTCCAAAAAATAGAAATTTAAACTGCACGTAGTACGAATAATGGAATTTAATGATTCAAAATTGATAGTTATGTTAGTGAGTGTTGTGAGAGGCCGTATCTAGGAATGGACCCAAAATTTTGGATATCTTGTTCACGAAACATGTCCGCGAAATTGCGTGTGAAGTGTTTTTAAATTCTATAAAAAGCAAACGAAGTCCGAAAATCATGAAACTTGTTGAGATGTCGTGATATCATATGTGGAGGCTATGATAAAAATTTCAGAAGATTTCGTGAACGTTGTCACGTACCATGCTTACAAACCAGGACATCTCTACATGTGATATCAGATCTCACATGTAGAGATGTCCTGGTTTGTAAGCATCGTACATGACAACGTGCACGAAATCTTCTGAAATTTTTATCATAGCCTCCACATATGATATCACGACATCTCAACAAGTTTCATGATTTTCGGACTTCGTTTGCTTTTTATAGAATTTAAAAACACTTCACACGCAATTTCACGGACATGTTTCGTGAACAAGATGTCCGAAATTTCGGGTCCATTCCTGGATACGGCCTCTCACAACACTCACTAACATGACTATCAATTTTTGAATCATTAAATTCCATTATTCGTACTATGTGCAGTTCAAATTTCTATTTTTCAGAAAAATTCAAGTAAACAAAATAAAATAACTAAATATATCAAAAAGCCACAAAAAATCTCCAAATTGTAACTAGGAGTTCCTGGTGCTTGAAAAGGGCTGCACAAAAAAATTGAAGGCCAAAAACAAAAAAAACTTTGCCTAGTGCCGGGGCATGGCACTCGGCAAAGGGGTGTCTTTGCCGAGTGCCAGGATAAGGCACTCGGCAAAGAGGGTTTTAAATTTTTTTAAAAAAATTTCCTCTTTGCCGAGTGCATCCACAGGAGCACTCGGCAAAGAAATTATAAAAAAAAATTAAATCTTTGCCGAGTGTCGTGCCAGGGGCACTCGGCAAAGTATTTTTTTTAAAAAAATTATTTGCCAAGTGCCAGATCTAAGACACTCGGCAAATGATTTTTTTAAAAAAATTAAATCTTTGCCGAGTGCCAGATCTGGGGCACACGGCAAAGAAATTTAAAAAAAAAATCAAATCTTTGCCGAGTGCCTCCCTGATCCGGCACTCGGCAAAGGGCGGTTGGGGGGACTTAGGCATTTTGGGCCGGCCGGGCAGTCAGAGCCAGCCAGCCCCGCGCCCACGCCTGCCCGCCCCAGCCTCCACGCCGCGCCCACATCGGCTCGGTCGCCCGTGCGCCACCGGCCGCGCGCCCACGCAGCCCGGCCGCCCGCGCGCCTGCGCGCCCGCGGACCCGGCCACGCCGTGCCCCCGGCCGCGCCCTACCCCCGCCGGCCTTTCCCCCGGCCGCGCCGCCCACTGCCCGCGCGCCCTGCCGCCGGCCGCGCCGTGCCCAGGCCGGCCCTTCCCCCGGTCGCGCCGCCCTGACCCTGGCCGGCCCTGCCCCCGGCCGGCCCTGTCCCGACTGCACCCTGCCCCCGGTTGCGCCCCGTGGATCGCCCGGCCCGACGTCGTCCGTGCCTGACCCCGTCCCTGACTCCGGCGACCCCGACTCCGACACCGACGTCGCCCGATCCCGACGCTGCCCGCCCCTACCCCGGCGCCCGTCAGGTATGCCTTCTCTCTTATTGTTGTTGAGGTAGTGGTAGTTGTAGTAGTATTAGTTGTACTAGTGGTAGTAGTAGTACAACTAGTGGTAGTATTAGTAGTAGAATTAGTGGTAGTAGTAGTAGTAGAAGTAGTGGTAGTA
This sequence comes from Miscanthus floridulus, assembly GCF_019320115.1. Taxonomy (NCBI): domain Eukaryota; kingdom Viridiplantae; phylum Streptophyta; class Magnoliopsida; order Poales; family Poaceae; genus Miscanthus; species Miscanthus floridulus. Next base: position 8,256,689 of record NC_089588.1, on the reverse strand, counting down.
GTAGTAGTACAACTAATGGTAGTAGTTGTAGCAATAGTGGTAGTAGTAGTAGTAGAACCAATGGTAGTAGTAGTAGCAATAGTGGAAGTAGCAGTACAAGTAGTGGTACTACTTGGATATATTCTTCTGTATGGATTGATATCCAAACTACATGGCTTCTCTTGAGACATATGTGCTTGTTGGCCATCGTGCCGTTGTTTTTTGTAGGTTTTAGAAACCTCACCGTGCAGGGGAGGTTCTGCCGAAATTTTTTGTAAATGACAGTATTTTGTTCCATTTTTGTAGAGAAGAGCCCGTCGGAGTTGAGTCGGAGTTCTCACCACCGTGCCGATCTGCCTACACCGCGTCGTCTCGCCACTGCACCGACCCGCCACGGCCCCACTAGCCTGACTCCGCCGCCACCCTAGGTATAACCCCTCTTTTCGTATCATGGTCGTAGATCGCGTAACCCAGTTAGGCATCTCCCATTTGAAAGAGATACAGTTGGAGGTATGCAGATCTTTGCATATCTATGACCGTATCTATTTCGGATTGTCCACGCTTTTTGGACAGCCCGCGGATGCGTAGATGGGTTAGTTCCCATGTTCTGCTCTGGTCCGAGACAGAGTTTTGGCATCATCTCCCTGTTGTTCTCCGGATACGCACTCTTCTTTGGTAGGATGTGTATCTGGAGAACAACGGGGAGGTGCTGCCGAAATTCTATCTCGGATAGGAGTAGAGCATGGAAACTAATTTCATCTACGCATCCGCGGGTGGGATTAGGACCTATCCTCACCTATTAGACAGTAGGAACACCATGTAGATGCAATTGATGGTTACATTACTCGCTGATACATATGTTAGAGGATGGATGACTGTTAGTGGATGTACACGGGCTGGAGAAGTTAGAGTGATTACACCACGGAATGGATGAACAAGACCGATGCTTTCTTGAACAGTGCATTTGGCAACGCCGCTAAAGGATATTGCCTAGTTTTGTGTCCCTGCAGCAAATGTGGAAACATGAGAAGGGTAAACAAGGTGGAAATGGGTAAACATCTTGTGAAGAATGGATTTACGACGGACTACACCCGGTGGGTCCACCATGGTGAAGCCCATCGTATGAGAGAGGAGGTGGTGAGACCACGGGTGGAGGCTTTTGATGCTAATGCCGGGGTAGCAGACATGTTAGATGACTTTCACCAAGGACAGTTCGATGAGGGACGTGAGAAGGAGAAGATGGAGGTAGCCGCACAGGTGTTCTATGACATGATGGACTCGGCATAGAAACCCCTTCACGATCGATCAACGGTGTCTCAACTGGATGCCATTAGACACTTAATGGGGTTGAAGTCCAAGTTAAACTTGAGTCGACCTGGCTTCGATAAGATGTTGGCCGTGATTGGCACCCTGCTTTCGGAGGGCCACATTCTACCAAAGAGCATGTACGAGTCATAGAAACTCCTTCGAGCACTTAAGATGCCGTATGAGCAGATACATGCTTGTCTGAAAGGGTGTGTCCTATTTAGGAAAGAACACGAGCATGCAAAGTTCTGTCCAAAGTGTAAATCCTCTAGGTACCTAGAGGTAGACTCTGATGATGGCCAGAAGAGGCAACTTACGATCCCCATGAAAATCCTACGGTACCTTCCATTCCTACCGAGGATCCAACAGCTATACATGACCGAGGAATCCACGAAACAGATGATATGGCACAAAAATGGCAAATGGTACAATCCTGACAAGATGGTACATCCATCCGATGGTGAAGCTTGGATCCGCTTTAATGACAAACATCGTGACAAAGCAGATGAGGCTCGTAATGTACGTGTCGCCTTGGCAATGGATGGGTTCAATCCTTATGGAATGATGGCTGCCCCATACACATGTTGGCCCGTCTTCGTTATCCCCCTTAATCTCCCCCCCCGGTGCCTCCTTTCAACGACATAACGTATTCTTGTCGTTGATAATTCCTGGACACCCAGGGAGTAATATGGGTGTGTTCATGGAGCCCGTGTTTGATGAATTGGTCCGTGCTTGGGACGAAGGGGTATGGACATACGATCGAGCTACAAAGACAACCTTCAAAATGCATGTTTGGTACCACTACTCCCTGCATGACTTCCTAGCGTATGGGATATTCTGCACCTGGTGTGTTCACGGGAAGTTCCCATGCCCAATATGCAAGGAAGGTGTGAGGTTTATTTGGTTGCAGAAGGGTGGCAAGTATTCGTTGTTCGACATACATCGTCAATTCCTACCTCTTGACCATCCATTTAGACAAGACATCAAGAACTTTACGAAAGGTGTCAAAGTGACAAATCCTGCACCGCGGATGATGACTGGTGCCGAGGTTCATGCTCAGATAGATGCTCTCGTGCCCAATGAAGAAGGTGGTTTTGTGGGATATGGTGAGCAGCATATGTGGACTCATATCTCGGGCATGACGAGGCTCCCCTATTTCTATGACCTTCTACCACATAACATTGATGTAATGCACACTGAAAAGAATGTCGCCGAGGCACTTTGGGCAACACTCATGGACACTGAAAAGTCTAAGGACAACCCAAAGGCTAGAGTGGACCTAGCAACGTTGTGCGATAGACCAAATCAAGAGATGCAACCTCCTAGTCGTGGCAAGACCTGGAGAAGGCCTAAGGCTGATTTCATCTTGAAAAAGGACCAAAGGAGGGAAGTACTTGAATGGATCAAGAAGCTAATGTTCTCTGATGGGTATGCAGCGAATCTAAAGAGGGGAGTTAACTCAGACACTCTGTGAGTCAACAGGATGAAGAGTCATGACTACCACATATGGATTGAGCGGCTTCTTCCGGCGATGGTTCGAGGCTATGTCCCGGAGCGTGTCTGGCAAGTGCTGGCAGAGTTGAGCTACTTATTCCGCCAGCTTTGTGCCAAGGAGCTCTCTCGAACCGTCATTGATGACTTAGAAAAAGCGGCACCTGTGTTGCTCTATAAGTTGGAGAAGATCTTTCCACCCGCCTACTTCTTGTCGATGCAGCATTTGATTGTGCACCTCCCGTATGAGGCACGAATGGGGGGCCCGTGCAGAACCATTGGTGCTATCCAATCGAGAGATGTCTGAAGACTCTTCGCAAAAAATGTAGAAATAAAGCCAGAATTGAGGCTTCCATTGTAGAGGCATACATTCTAGAGGAGGTGTCGAACTTCATAAAGAAATACTACACTGAGAAACTTCCTAACGTTTATAATCCACCCCCTCGTTACAATGCTGGCGAAAATGAATCGAACCTCAACCTTTTTCAAGGGCAACTCGGAAGCGCAAGTGCATCGACCACTAAGCAATTGAAAAATGAGGAGTGGCGCAGTATCATGCTATATGTGTTGACCAACCTTGTCGAGGTGCAACCGTTCATTAGGTAAGTTTTGAACGAACTTGTTTCATTTCACCGTATGTCCTTGTTTCTTCGTCCAACCCCCTTGTTTCTCGTTGGTACAGGGAATTTCTTCGTCAATCCTGGCATGGATCAAGGCAACCTACCCCACAAGAAAATGATACCCTTCTTTCATGGGGTGTGGGACCAGGGAGCCCCGATTTCATTTGTTGGTTCAAACAGAAAGCCCAAACTGATGCGCCTATAAGTGATGAGTTGAGATAGGTTGCAAACGGCTGTGCCATTAGGGTCAAGTCATTTACCGGTTATGACATGAATGGATATCGTTTTCACACAGCAAGCTACGAGCAGAGTCAGCCCAATCGACAAACCACAAACAACGGAGTTGTTACGCCCGGCACTGATGGACTCGACTATTATAGAAGAATTGAAGAAATCTATGAACTATCATTTTATGGTTCCAAACCTCTTACTCCTGTCATATTCAAATGCCACTGGTTTCATCCTGGTGTAACGAGACGGACCCCTAAGCTTGGGCTAGTCGAGATTCGATAGGATTCCGTCTATCCAGGAAAAGATGTCTACATTGTGGCTCAACAGGCCGTCCAGGTTTATTATACGTCATACGCGTGCAAAGACGTCGAGCATCTTAAGGGTTGGTCTATTGTGCACAAGGTATCGCCACACGGTAAACTACCTGTGCCAAACGATGAAGATTACAACTTCAACCCAAATACATATGATGGAGAGTTCTATCAAGAAGAGGGGCTACAAGGGAGGTTTGACATAGACTTAACCGAAGAGATAGGAATGGAAGTAGACAATGAAAGGGATGATGACGAGGACGCTGGAGACGAGGTGCGAAATCTGAAGGACATACAAATGCTTGAGCGATTACATTTAGGCAATGACAATGAAGACAACATTCCTCCTTCGGATAGTGTTGATGAGTTGGACAATGTTGATAGTGATGATGAGACCTATGATCCAGCTAATCTCAACCATGAAGATTATTTCTAATACATGTAATACTATGTTTTTTGTAATTATGTTTTGTTCATTTTTGCACCTATTTCTAATTACGTCTTGTTTTTCTTTTTTATTGCAGGTGATTGAACAAAGATGGCGGGCGATCGTCATAGATCTGTGAACTTAATTTACCAAAGACCATGCCGGCCGTAGGAGAGGGCAGAGGGGGCGGCAGAGGGATTGGATAGGAGGAGGAGGAGGACCGCTAGCCGCAGGAGGGGGCCGTCTCCTCCCATGCCACGTGAGGAGGACCGCCAGCCGCAGGAGGAGGTGGCGCCCGTGGACGAGTCAGACGAGGAGCTGGTTCGGCAGATGGAGGAGGAGGAGGAGGAGGAGGGGGAGGTGGCAGGCACGGGTTCCGCTTCCTCCAACTCCTCTTCGAGTGTCTACTTGCGAGGTCCTGCAAGCCTCCCACAGGTTCCGCTTCCTCACCAACGCCCAATGATTCGCCCCGAAGGACAAAAGTAAGTAACTTTATATGTTATCACCACTACTTCATATGATATGATGAAAAAAACTAATATTTTTTCTTAATCACTTGTGCAGGAACTGGGTGGTTGTGTCGGGTGGTAACGCACGACTAGTCAACGGCATCCTGGGTCTTCTGTGCAGGCAACACTTCCCCGACATTGTCATGTACGCATCGAAGACGGAGCCGGCCTACTCGTTTGACCACTACGCCGTCGCCACCGATGTGGAGTACCCCAACAAGACGGCGCGGGTGAAGGCAGAGCTTTGGGTAAGTCTCCCTCGCACAACATTGCTCAATATGTCGCATCCATTGGACTTTTCTTGAAATAATGAATGGATACATCGCTTTTGTATGCAGACTTATTACAGATGCGAGGAGGGATTTGAGGCCAGGGCGGAGCAGGTGACTACCAAAGCCTGTAAAAAACTCATCACCGACATGCATCATGAGGCACGCATCCAGGCCATAGTAACCTACTACGGGTCGAAGCTTGGAGAGAGGAAAACCAAGAAAGACGCAAGAGAGATGCAGCTGACTCGGGAGCAGTACCTAGAGGTAAATGAAGAACATCAATATTGATTCGTTTTGAGATTAAGTTGGTTTAATTTGATCTTCTTATATGTCCAATACTTGATGACGTGTAGATGATTCCCTGGTGGTGCCAAGCGTATCCCGAGTGCTGGGCGATGATGGTGGAGAGGTGGTTCACGGAGGACTACCTCAAGATGCACAAGGATGCCTGGGACCGTCGTTTGCTGATGCAAGGTCCAGCACACCATTAAGGCAGCCGCAACCTCGCCGGATACAAACAAGCATGGGTACGCGAATTCATTTATCTATTGTCACGCTTAGTTCTGCCTGATTTCTAATCATCGTGCTGTCTTTCTCGCAGTCGGCATCATATAGTGGTCAGGCTTGCTCGGACTTCCAGGCATGGTGTATGGCCCACAAGGGCAAGGCGACGTCCGACGTCTCCTTCAACCTGGAGGACCCTCCCGAGGCATACACAAACCCGAACGTCCACTCCCGCATCAGTGAGTACACTGAGGTGGCGAGGTCGCTCCATGGGTCAGACCACGATCCGAGCACCTAGGACTTCGATGGAGATGCCGTCATGAGGGTGGGGCAAGGCAAGAAGCATGGGCGGTTCTGGCTTGGCGACGGCGTCATCGACACGGCCTCTACTCCCTCTCTCTCTCTCAGATCCGAGCACGGAGCACGAGCGAGAGCCCGGGCATTCGCACACGGCCGACCGCTGCATAGCATCGGATCGACGCACTCGAGGTTATTCCTGTTTTACTCATCATACATTGATCTTTATACACCTTAATTAGCTTTGCATTACTGAAACATTGGAGTGAAATATTGCAGGTCCGGCTGGAACAAGAAATGAAGGAACGTCAGGAGCTTGGGGCCCAGCTGGAGGCTGAGTGGGCCAAGCGATAGGCCCAAGCGCAGAGGCTGATGGACATTACGGAGTTCCTACAAGGGCTTGGGCAACGTATGGGCTTGTCTTTGCCACCTGGGCTGTTGGTTGCACCTCCGCCTCCGCGTCCTGCAGCTGCAGCTACTCCTGTGAGTATCAAAGTTTTTTACTTTCGCTTGTGCTTTGCTTGTATGGCCTCTATCGTCCTAGATTAGCTATCAAAATAATCTTGTCTCACATGCAATCTTTTCTCTTTTGTGCAGTCTCCATCTGACGGTGGTTCGAATAATCCACCTCATGCACCTCCGAATGATGCATCTAGGCCTTCACCACAGTCGCAGTGGCCGAGATGAGTGCATGTTGTATTTTTTACATTTGTTGTTCACTTGGTGATGGACTTGTGATATACTTGTGATGCACTTGTGGACTTTGATGGACTTGTGGATTTATTTGGATGGACTTGAGCACTTATTATTATATATGTGATATATATTGTGATGGATGTGATATGGGCGGATGGATGTGTGGATGGATGAGATATATATGTGATGGATGAGATATATATGTGATATATGTTTGTATGAATTTATTTGTCATGATGGAATGTAAAAAAAATTAAAATTTGCCGTTTTGGGTCACTTTGCCGAGTGTTGCACTCGGCAAAGGACCCGGCACTCGGCAAAGCTGGAAAAATGGGCGCCCAGAAAATAGATTTTCCAGCTTTGCCGAGTGCTGTGACCATGACACTTGGCAAATAAATTTAAAAAAAAAGAAAATTCAAACTTTGCCGAGTGCCGACCAGAGGGCACTCGGCAAAGAATTTTTTTTAAAAAAAAATTCAAAACTTTGCCGAGTGCCATCCATGGGGCACTCGGCAAAGAATTTTTTTTTAAAAAAATAAAAAATCTTTGCCGAGTGCCCTATGTCTGGCACTCGACAAAGAATTTTTTTTTAAAAAAATAAAAACACTTTGCCGAGTGCCTGCAGTCTTGGCACTCGGCAAAGAAATTTTTCAAAAAAAATAAAAGCTCTTTGCCGAGTGTCTTTCGGGTTGGCACTCGGCAAAGAATTTTATTAAAAAAAAAGTAAAAAATCTTTGCCGAGTGCCTTAAGGTTGACACTCGGCAAAGAATTTTTTTAAAAAAAATAAAAAATCTATGCCGAGTGCCTGCAGGGTTGGCACTCGGCAAAGTGACCGTCAACGGGACCGGCGCCATGACGGTCGCTTTTCTTTGCCGAGTGTCCCCGGGGCACTCGGCAAAGCCTTTGCCGAGTGCCCGATAAAAGACACTCGGCAAAGGGGCTTTGCCGATCTAATGAGAGTGCTATAAATATAGGTGCAGTCTTTGATATTTATAGCACTCTCATTCACTACCGGAGACCGGCTCTTTGCCGAGTGCCAGATGGTTTGCCGAGTGTTGTTTTTTGGGCACTCGGCAAAGCGTCCTTTGCCGAGTGTTTTTTTTGACACTCGGCAAAGAGGCTCTTTGCCGAGTGTTTTTTTTAACACTCGGCAAAAAAATTTTCAAAGCAATAAATTAATTCAAATGAAAAAGTTTTCAACTACAAAGTTGTATAACTCATCAAGATGTACAATGTTTGTTTTGGTCTTTTCTTCATATGACAAAATGAAAGTAAATTTGTTCACAAATCTAACATATCTCTATTGTAGTTTATGAAACTACAAGAGAGATATATAAGATTTGTGAACAATGTTAGAACGACCATGTCGGATGAATAGATGATCAAACAATCAAAATAAACTTTGTAGATCTCGAAAAGTTATGAAACTTTGTAATTGACAACTTTTTGATTTAAAATCATCTTGTCATGCAAAACTGCGTTTGAATTTTAAAATTTTAAAATTCAAATTTTGTAAACGACCTCGATGGGAAAACTTCCTAAACTAAAAGTGTAGATCTCGAAAAGTTATGAAACTTTGTAGTTTACAACTTTTTTATTTGAATTCGTTTAGGGCCTCAAACATGCAATTTACACTTGGCAAAAAAAACTTCTTTGCCGAGTGTTTTTTTTACACTCGGCAAAAGAAGCTTCTTTGCCGAGTGTTTTTTCTTGACACTTGGCAAAGAGCCTCTTTGCCGAGTGTTATTTTTTTACACTCGGCAAAGAAAATTTCAAAGCATATTTGGAAGCAGTAAATTAATTCAAATGAAAAAGTTTTCAATTACAAAGTTGTATAACTCATCAAGATGTACAATGTTTGTTTTGGTCTTTTCTTCATACGACAAAGTAAAAATAAATTTGTTCACAAATCTAATATATCTCTCTTGTAGTTTATGAAACTACAAGAGAGATATATAAGATTTGTGAACAATGTTAGAACGACCATGTCGGATGAACAGATGACCAAACAACCAAAATAAACTTTGTAGATCTCGAAAAGTTATGAAACTTTGTAATTGGCAACTTTTTATTTGAAAACATCTTGTCATGCAAAACTGCATTTGAATTTCAAAATTTTAAAATTCGAACTTTTCAAACGACCTCGGATGAAAAAACAACCAAAATAAACTCTGTAGATCTCGAAAAGTTATGAAACATTGTAGTTGACAACTTTTTGATTTGAAAACATCTTGTCATGCAAAACTGCGTTTGAATTTCAAAATTTTAAAATTCAAATTTTGTAAACGACCTCGGATGGAAAAACTTCCTAAACTAAAAGTGTAGATCTCGAAAAGTTATGAAACTTTGTAGTTTACAACTTTTTTATTTGAATTCGTTTAGGGCCTCAAACATGCAATTTACACTCGATTTAGTATAATATATTGGGAACTAAAACGGAATGCAGACACAAGTGAGAGTGTGGTGTAGTGGTAGAGGAGGTACGTGCACAGCGGGAGGTCTTGGGTTCGAATTGCGTCGGCCGCGTAGCCATGAAATTCACGCGAAAAATGTCGGAGATGGGTGGGCGCTGGCCGGTGGGGGCCTTCATCGATAAAAAAAATTCCATTTTTTTGGGTAAAAATTCCCATTTTTCGGTTTTTTTCGGTTTCAACTTTGCCGAGTGTCGGCACTCGGCAAAGGCTTTGCCGAGTGCCCGACAAAAGACATTCGGCAAAGACGCCTTTGCCGACGGTTTATTTGCCGAGTGTTCTTTGCCGAGTGCAGCACTCGGCAAAGCCTTTGCCGAGTGTAAATTGGGCTTTGCCGAGTGCCCCTGACACTCGGCAAAGCCACTGATTCCCGTAGTGATTCTCATTTCATTGGTGTAGCATACACATATGATGCATGATTGATCATTCAAAATGACTGAATAGAATTTAATAGCAAGAATAAAAGTGAAAAATTGACTCAGGAAGATGTGTATTAGAGTACTCTTCTCTCATACGGTCACACTCTCCAATAGCTAGCTCGTAAATGATCTATAACTAAAAATGTCCAAAGCGCATGACCAGTCCTTGATCTGAGCCAAATGGTTTGGGGCAGGCAGCATGATGATGGCATGAACAACTGTAGGTGCTCAGCCAACCGAGCCGCTCATCAGCCGCATTCCTAATGTCATGGGGGACATGTCTACAGCGAAACTCAATATGCTCTCTACAAATTTTCCTTCAGGATTTAATAGTGGGCTGGACTATGAGCAATAAAACACTTGGAGCAAGTACAAATAAGATCCAAATAACTCTAATTCTAGCACCAATATAATACACATTATATTTTTGGAGAAATTTGGTATTGGTTCCATATTTTTCCTTATGTGAAATAAATTAGTTATGAAGTTTTAGATAAATGTATTGGAGTCACGTTATATATATGTCTTCGCATATAGGTGATTCATACATATAGTTCAAGTTCATCAGAAATAGTGCGTCGTGGGTACATGCACGTCATCAGAAATTAGGAAGTACGTGTATCATGCATCATGTATGATGCATGCAAGAGTGTTGCGTCCCCACCCTTCGCCCTCTTAGACCAAAAGGGAAGGGACAGAAGAGAACCCATACGTACTCCCGGATTTAGAAGAGGGTACCGCGACTTTTTTTTGTTTGTTTGTTGATGTTTCTTAGAATTCCTAATACATGGTGATTTGATCGCGTAGGCAAGATCTCTGGTTTATTGCAAGAATTTCGGATGCGTGTGAGATGTCTGGATCTAGCTAGGTCTTGTACAGCGGGCTCTTGGACAGGATAAATGCACCCAGTCATGCGGTTTCTGTTTCTTCATTTAATTTGTGCTTCCATTGATTGGCGCATTGTTGCTCTTTAATTTTGCACTTTGAACTGAAGGTTAAGTCTTTTCTGGCGCCAAGGTTGATCTTGGTTTCAAAAATTCTTTGGTGAAGGTGAGTCTCATTCTCTCATTAGGACGAAGGAGGCCCTTGTGGTTGTTTTTCCATAACTTATTTTCTTGCCAGGTTCCTGCTGATTGATTGATGACACGGATGTTGACTTTAAAGAGTTAAGAGTTTGTTCGACGAGGATGCATGGATTCATCACTTTGGGTCACCAAGAAGATATTGCGCCAATCTAAGCCTCATGGTAATGAGATCATCCATTGTTCTCCGTGACTTCTTTCCTGGCAGGTTTGCATGCAACGGTTTCCATTGGAGCTTTTTTGTTTACAACGTAATTAATTAATGGAGAGCTCATCAGTTCACTCTGGTGTGCTTCACAAAGCTCTCCGAGCTTATATGCATGGGGCTGTCGGTCTCTCTCAGGGTGTAGAGCCGGAGGTGATCATGCTTTCTTGAACCTACCTATGCACAACTAGGCTCGGACAGTGCATGACAACTGAGGATGAATAATATACTAAATTATAAATTACTAATAGATGCTTGTTTGCATGCTTATTTCTCGGAATTTCAGCAGTCACTTGAACTCCTTGTATGAGCTGTTTTAAGAGGTTAGTGGTACAAGATATTGAAGACCATATATATAGTCAATCCTTGGACCACATATTATATGTCAAAAAGTGTGTCTCATCTCTACCTATGATTCACGCACCAAAAGCGAGGCAGTGAGCGTGCCCACGTCGCTCGCCATTCTTGGCCGTTGGATCAGGCACGTGGACGCCCTAGATCGAGCCCCAGTAACGCGGGCGGGATGGGTGGGTGGCCAGCCGCCCCAGGGCGAGCGGGGTGCGGGCGCCGCCGGCACCGCGGCCACGGTTCCCGGCCATCCCCGGTCGCCGTGCCGCAGTAGTGATCGAGCAGCGTCGCTACCGCTGGGCCTGTTCGCGCGGTCAGCAGGCCCTGCCCGCCTCCCGCCGAGCCAAGGCTGGCCCCGGGACCACGAGGGCCCTGCGCAGCTCACCGACTGGCCAGGCGCCGCCACCGAGTCCGTCCCCGGCCGGATCGACGCCGGCGTCCGCACTCTGAGCGCTCATGGGTAAGGAAAGGAGAATAGAAGCTTTCCCAGTGTTCCAAATGCAAAATCTCTTGAGTATATATAAACAGTTGTTGACAGTACATCAGAGCATATTGAGAATAAGGAAATGTACAGGGCCTAAGTGCAAAGCGTTTGTCCTATTAGGTTTCCCTTTTTCTTTTATGTTTAAATCAGCTAAAAGTTATAAAAGATATATAAAACCATAGAAAATTCATAAAATAAAAAAAACAAGTTCTGTTTTGTTTCTGATAACTAGATCTATGCAATAGATATATAATATCTTACGCATTAGTGGAGCTTCAAATATTCAGCATTAACGATTCAGTTTCTCCGTCTATATCCATTTGACATATTGAAGTAATTTTATCATTTACTTTTCAGATACTCATGCTCTAAATCTCAATTTGGCATCTGTACAATAATATTTGAGAAACCAAATCAACCAAAGGTTTATTGCCACCGGTTCAAATCCATGCATGTGCTTGTACTCTTAAATAACCACGTCTAGAACGTTGTTGCCCATTTACAAAAAATCGAAAAAATTGCAAATTCTATACTTTATATAAAAATTGCTTATATGACTAACACAATACATATCAATAACATCCATTGTTGTAGGGCTACATAGGTAATTTAAAAACATACAATAAATTTTGTATATATTAACATATCTACTAAGGTCGCTCCATATTATTACACATAATTTCCACCTATAATCTTTCCACGTACGTTTTATTGCAAACCAGGACACCTAAGCGAAAATAACGAAGCCAAGGATTTGTCTTACCTCGATCCTTAAAAAAAGTGTACACCTTATTATTACTCCATACGTGAAATAAATTTTATATCAACTATAATACTTAGACAGAATACGAGCACTGCACGGCAAGGCCGCACGCTTTTCTAGTATGCAAGAAATTAAAGGCAAGATAAGTCTTTAAAACTTGTACTCCCTCCATACTTAAAAATGAAGTCGTTTTGGACAGCGACACGGTCTCTAAAGCATAACTTTGACTACTTATTTTTATAAAGATATTTATCAAAAAATGATATATGTAAATTTTTGTGAAAGCATTTTTCAAGACAAATCTATACATATGGTTTTCATATTTCCAAACTCAACAACTTAAAAGTTATTCATGATTTATATTCCCAATATTTGACCCAAGCCTTGTCCAAAACGACTTCATTTTTTAGTATGGAGGAGGTATATCTTTACTAATTGTTGAAGTTCTATGATAATCAATGAATAAAAAAAAATGTTGAACTTCTGCTAGCTAGCTCTTGTGTGGATGATTAGTGGATAGTGAGTTCAAGGCACAGCTTTAAGTAGTTATGTTATGTGGGCTTTTTTTTTTGGAACATGTTATGTGGGCTTCTGTCCTTGATACTTATACACAAAGTGGCCAAAATGTCAGCCCTGAACACTTCAGAAGGCTCATTTGCATCTGTAGTCACTGCTATTTATGTCATGGGATGAAATCAATCTTAAGACCCTGCAAGTGCAAGTGCTTCTCTTTACTACATATTTTATTAACTTTACTAATATAATTCTTCTCTTTTTTCATATACAACCTGTTCGTTTCGGCTGGATTGCTCGTATCTGACTTATAATCCATGGCTTAAATAGTATTTTTCTCTCACACCAAACCAGCCAGCGGTATTTTCAGCCATGACTTATAAGCCAATCTAGCCGAAACGAACAGGCTGATAAAGTGTAAGTGCTTTAGGAAGGGACAGAGGAAGAAAGGGGAATAGGAGCAATTTCTGAGAGGCTTGCTACTTTGCTAGGTTTCGATGCTTGATATGTAGCTCACTTCTAGTTGCCTAGAGAACTCACTAGTAGCTCCTACTTTTATTTGAAATGTCATTTAGACTTGTATGTTAGTATTTGACATGTCATTTGGACCTGTATGTTGGCTTCTATTATGGTACTTTGATGACATGTTATATGGATATGGTTTATATGTACTAGTTATGTGATATTAAATTGTGTTTATGTGGATTGTCAGCTGAAATGTTGTCGAATCTTTCTGAAAATTCTGTATAAAAAATGTCAACTTACTGTTTGAAAATAGGGGTAAAACACAAATAACATAATAAACACAGGGGTAAAAACGCATGGGCAAAGTTGTTCTTTTGTCCAAAAGTTAACACCGTTAGAGAGATTTTCATATGCTAGGGGTAATGTCCTCCTTTTATTTAGAAATTGTAGGGGTAGAATCACAAAGTAAAAAAAAACGAAGGTAAAATCATAAATGCGCTTTAAAATAAGGGTATAGGCGCCGTTCGCTGGTCTGGTTTTTCTAGACCAGTCAGCTGCTCCTCCTCACAGGTGCACTATTTATCAATTATCCGCTACAGTATTTCTTTCTCACACAACCAACCGATACCGTGTTTTGGCTTTTTTTTTTTTCACACGGGACCATAAACGCTTAAGCCCGGTACAGTTAAGCTACCATTCACGCTAAAGTAGTCATGTTTATCGTTTTCAGTCACTTTAATGTCAAAGCTAAAATTCTATAACTGTAGCTTTAATCTCAAACTGCTTAACAATTACTAAGCCGTGACCGTGAAGATAAAGGCTTTTCCCGGAAGGAAGGAAGGAAAAAAGAAAAGAAATTAGAAAGAAATGGCGTGGTGGCTTTACCTGGTTTTCTCACGGTCACGGCTTGCTGCTTCGTCTCCCTTCCGTCGCCGACCGAGAAGGAGAGGGAAGAAAGGGATTGGAAAAAGCTAGGGTTTTCGCCATGGCCATCGCCCACCTCCAGCTCCCCGTTCTCGAATCCATTCTCCCCACGCTCTCCTCCTAGCTGCCGCATCTCGCATCGCCGCAAAAAAAGGGACCGCCCGCTTCGATTCCGCTCCCCCATTCGAGGCTTTCCCTCCCCTTCCCCCAAATCGAATCGCAGCATTACCCGCCGAGCAAGCAACCCACCGACCGACCCGCCCTTCAAGGCTCCGACGGCGCTGGCGATCCAGCAGCGGGCTTGCGTAGCGGAGGCGGCCGGATAACCCAATGTGTATGCTCTGCGCCGTGCAGCGCTGGTCGCGGCGCGTCGCCACCATGCTCCCGTGGCTCGTCGTCCCGCTCATCGCCATCTGGGCCGCCACCCAGCTGCTCCTCCCGGCCGCCTACCGCTTCGAGGTCACCTCCCCGCGCCTCGCCTGCGTCTCCGTGCTCCTCCTCAGTCCTCACCCTCTTCTGGTACGAGATCCTCCTCCCGCGGCTCTCCCTCTGGCGCGCCCGCCGCTCCGCGCGCCTCCGCGAGGAGCGACGCGCCCACGCCCTCGAGCTCCACAAGCTCCGCAAGACCGCCACCCGCCGCTGCCGCAACTGCAGCAACCCCTACAGGGACCAGAACCCCGGCGGCGGCAAGTTTATGTGCTCCTACTGCGGCCACGTCTCCAAGCGCCCCGTGCTCGACCTTATTTCGGCCGGGAAGGCCCCCTCCAGGTGGCCTTGCGCTCAGGATTGCGGAGACTGGCTCGACCTGCGCTGCTCGGCCGGCGCCAGTACCTCCTTCTGGGGGTTCTCATGGCACCTGCTGTTGTCATTTTTCACAGCAACAGTGAGGTGTCCCTTGAGGAAGATATTCAGACTTACATCGTCAGGGGACGGTGAGGGCTTGGGCCCAGATGGTAAGAGGTTGGCAAAGGGAGGGGAGAATGGGGGAAAAGCTGAGGAGAGCAGGGTCGAGAAGGCGAGGAGGAAGGCAGAGGAGAAGAGGCTAGCGAGGCTGGAGAGGGAAATGCTGGAGGAGGAAGAAAGGAAGCAGCGGGAAGAGATGGCAAAGCTGGTGGAGGAACGCAGGAGGCTGAGGGATGAGAAAGCTGAGGCCGAGGAGCGGTCCAAAAGCGTTACCCCTGTTGGGGAGAAGGATGCTAGGAGGGAGGCGGAGAGGCGGCGCCAGGAGAGGAGGAAGAAAGAGGACAAGGGGTCAAGCAAGAGTAACTCAGATTGTGAGGATATTGATAGGCGATTGGGCAGAGAAGGTGACAGGAAAAGAGCCTTCGACAGAAAGATTGACTCTGACAGACGTGAGGGTTACAAGCCTCATTACTTTGAAGCTAACAATCATAGTAATAAGACAGTGGAGAGCAGAGCGAAGTACTTCGGCCGTATGACAGGTGGTTTCTTATCTTCTTCAAGAGGGTTTGGCGGTGGTTCCTTCTTTGGCAGAAGTGCTCAGGCCCCTGTCCCTCAAGTTAACAAGGTTAGCAGACCTGTAGTTCCTGCAACTGACCAGGGTAATGCAGCCAAAAGAGATGTCCAGCATGCAGCCATGCAAGCTGCAGCCAAATCCGCTTCAGCTGGGGAAACCAAAAATTCATGGACGAATTTTAATCGACCTGTGAGTAACAAGGGCATTGCTACTTCAGTGTCAAATCTTGTTGTTAGAACCAGTTGCATTAGCTGTTTTTACCTGAATTTCCATCTTAAATCTTCCACTTTTTGTATTTTGCTCTATGCAGGTTAGTCCAAATGTGCAGCCAGCCCCTACCAGCTTTAAAAAGTCATGGCACCAGCTGTTTAGTCGTTCAGCATCAGTCTCCCCTTGTCCTGATGCTACAACTTCAGCTCGTGATATGAACCGGAAGCCAGAACCAAATGGAGTGCAAATAAGCAATGCTCATACATTTCTATCTCAGTATCCTCCTCTGGACAGCAAGCCAAATTCAAGCCAGTCCATGCAATTTCCAGGTTTTCCACCGCTTAATGGAGCACCTCCCAATAAGCCACTACCTCATTTTCCTGCTGGACATATGCCTTTCTATGATGATGCAGAATCTGTGGTATTTGAAGATTCAGAACAGTTTGAGGACCCATGCTATGATCCAGATGCAATCGCATTGCTTGGGCCAGTTTCAGAGTCTTTAGATAACTTCCCTCCAGACTTGGATTGTGGATTCATCTCAAGTGATGTCGCCAAGAAATCACATGGGAGGCCTTCACCAATTGAGTCTCCTCTCTCTAGATCTCGTATGGTTGAAGAAAAGCCTATCAAGCCCCTGCACTTATTAGTTGCAAAAAGGCCTGGTGGTCCTATTCAGCCTGAGGCTAGCAGTGAGCAAGGCACATGGCAAATGTGGAGCACGCCATTGGTTCATGAAAGTTTAGGTCTCCAAGGCCCTCAGAGTCAGTGGCCTCGACAGACAAATCAATTAAACTATAGTGGCAATCTTTTCAATGGTGGAACAAAAGGCCCCCTGGGTACTGGTTTGAACGACAGTGATCCATGGCTGCAGAAAGCACCTTTCCAGCAATTGCCACCTGATACACCAAGCCTGTTCCTTCCACATGAAATACCAGGGAAATTACGCAATGACTTGGTTTTTGGGTCTCCAAACAAATCAGCACATGAACACCCCTTTGGATCACCTGGTCCTTCTTGGCCCAAGTAAGTAGTTTCCTATCCCTCTTTTCTTTTTAGAAAATTTGCTGCAACAAAGGCTTTCATGACCACTGAACATCATATAATTTGCACTTGAGCTAGAAATCTGGTATAGCAACTCATTATTGAATAGTTGTTGTCCTTTCCCCAGATGTTGACAACGCTAGTTTCATGCTATTGTGTGAGTCATTCGAGTTTTGCAGTTAACTGCTTAGTATAGTTCCATGTATCAATACATTTAAGCACCAAATTATTGACATTTTTTTAATGATAATCATTTGATGACATCTGCTTAAATTTGCGTGTACATAGTTAAACACGAGTGAAATCTCCATGTGTGATTGTGGATTACTCCTTACTTCAACCAGGACATTTATATGTACAGAAATTAGAAACCTTTGAAAAGCAGAATGAATTATCTTGGTATTCTCCAATCATTAGGTGGGAGTTCTCTGTGGATCTTATTTATGAGAAAGACGTGTAATCTGGGGCAGGGCAGTGGTGCTTCAAGATTTTTTTTTATATGTTTCATGAGTTAGAACAGCTATTCACGTGCCTGAACCTTAATTGCTTCTGCTGGGTTTCAACTCTAGCCTACCCCAACTTGTTTGGGACAAAAGGCTTTGTTGTTGTTGTTGTTGTTGTATGTTTCATGAGTTAGTCACACCAATTTTGGTCTTTGCAGTCACTATTAAATGTGTCCACCTAGATGTTAGGCACCACCATCCTGCTTACTGCTTAATTGCCACATACTCTACCCAGAGTGTCTGCCTAATCCTAGCTAGTCTCTAGGCACCCCCCTGTTTTCTGTCTAGTGACTAAAGCTTTTTGGAACATTTAACCGGACATGTGCGTATCTGATATTTCTCACTTTCATGGATCATGGTCCATTGATGTTATTATGGCGTTAACTGTTCTACTTTGCTCGTGAATTAGGATGATGATGAATTGACAAACTGCCATAATGAATAAGCTAGCTTGGAATATGTCTGGTCATTTTGAATGATTCGTTCCACTGTTCGTGATTGTTGAATCTTAACACTAAATGTGTCTGTCAGTCAAGATTATGTTACAACAATGGCACGGTTGACCAATGAGTTGGCCATGGGTTTCTTTCAGCCCAGCTAGAAATTATGTGCTAAGTGAATACCTTTTTCTTAAGGCAGTTCAGAGGCACATTCATTGCTAGGTCTAAATTGATTAGAAAGAAGGGTACAGAAACCGAGGAGATGGGTAGTTGTCATCATGAATTATCAGATTATCAACCAATGTTTTTGTCCCTGGTCCTGATGATGTGCTCCTCTAACATTTAGTGTATTATATTCGGATTTAGTGGTCTGGTCAAGATTTGCTTTCCAACAGTAACTCAGGGGTACTCAAGCGTCTGATAACTGCCCAGGTTCTGTGTTTACAACGAGAAGTTTTGGAGGGGATAAGCAGACTAAACACTTGATTTTATAGGATGCTTCCTGCAACATCATGGTCTTCTACGTTCATATCATCCATTGGTTGCATTGATTTTTTGTATTTTTAAATAGTGTGGGCTGCTTCTTTTGATACATAATTAGAGGCTAGACTTAGATGGTGCAAAATCAGAACTTGCTGCAGGCTAAGCTGTTCTGTTGCATGCAGTTTGATGAGATACGTATAGGTTGATAGCGAGTGTTCTAGTTTCATTTGTATGTCTAAGGTTGGGATGGTCTTATGTCCAAGAAATGCGATTATATGAGATGGAGATTGAATGAAACTCGGCTGGCGCCAAATGTCCAAAATGATTGAATGAAACTCGGCTGGCGCCAAAAGTCCAAAATGGATGATTAAATATTTGCTATAGGTTGTGCAAGGCCACAACCCTTGAACATATGAATGCATGGCTTTATTTATGGAGAGCAACTGTTGAGCCAACGTTTTATGTTCTCTGAAAGATGTAGTTTGATAGCATTGAACTTCTGCACTGTAGGTGATTGGTATGCTGTTCATCAGTGGTGTTTGGTTACTGCATCCTGTTTGACCTTGCTATTAATTATTGGGCATAATTTTAATTGTTACTTTATTAGACATACGATGAAGATTTTTTTAAAGGTGGTAACTGTTACCTTTTTTTTTTGTTTGCATGGTTGGGGCAGGCTCCTTCATACTAAAAAAGCATATGTAAAGGTGCTGTGATGCAAGAGCAGGCAGCCTAGTCCATGTGAGATGAAAGTTTTAGTCCAGTTAGGATACAACTAGAGTTCCAGGAGGATCAAAAGACAAAGGCCCAATGGGGTGTTCAGTCTTATCCCATGGTGATGTCTCTAGGAGGAGAGACAACCACACAATTTACGCAAGTGGGCTGCCACCCACAGAAATTTGGCTCAAGGGAACATGGAAATTGGGTTATCAGTTTTCTTAGCATGACTAGTTCATTTGAGTCATTTTTGAATACTCAAGTAGTATGACAGACCATCCGGTTCCTACTTCCTACAGGCCAGAAGCACTTGACCTATCAACAGGCTCCAAGCTGATGGAAACTTAGCATAACTAGTTCAACACATGGGCCAGCGCCATCCCATTTGTGAAGTTTAAAATTTTCATATCTATGGTTTTAAGATACAAGATTCGATTGTTTTTGCGTTGGACTTGGTCTATTGCCGTTTGAATTTGCTTGTTTCAAGTTTACGACTTGTACCCTGGAAGCTGTTGGCTTGAAATTGAGTTCATTTGGTCTGGATGGCACTGGGTGCCTGAAATCTTTTACTTTTACCATGGGTTGTGCCTTTTGGGTATGCATCACACTGCTTGGTTTCTGTTTTAGTGACAAAACATTTCAACTATCCATATCTTATCTTACTTCATTTTTTTTTCCTGGTAGTAATATCATCATACATACATTCATACTGGCATCGTTTGTTGATAAAGTGAAAACGCTGGATCTGACGATTTTGTTGGGGTTATTATGTATGCAGGGAGGAGCTGATACTGAATGGAGCCCAGGAAGGTGGCGGCCAATTTTCATTGCCATCCAGCGCACCTGTTGGAGGCGGAGGAGGTTTATTTTGCTCGGCAAGTCCCGATGTACAGTCCTCCGTGTGGTCTTTCAACGAAAAAGAGACAGCATAGCAGGGACAAACCTAGTTGTAGAAGGAAATGGAGGATGTATGAGCCAGGACTTCCTTGCCTCCTTTGAGTGTTGCAGGGGGGGTTACTTAGCGAGGAGATAAGGCTCCCTGTGTTCCTTGACGCGAAAAAAGATATGGGGTCATTTTGTTTAGTAGCACTCTCATCACCTGACCTGTTAACACGCGGCACCTGATGCATTGCCTCATGTGAAACTTACTTTCACCTGATGTGTTGGTGCTTCTCGTCGTATGAACTCTAGATTCAATGAAAAATGGGCATGGGGACTTGTCCTGCACAGGTGGAGTTTTGGGTCCCCGCTAACACTGACACAGCTCCCTTTGGCAATGCGCAATGGCGTGTGCCTATATTGAGTATTGACTGATTTGTTTGAAGGTGGTTGTTCGGCTGTACTTAGGTATATAATATGTAGGTCGTCTTGTGCAAGTGGTAGTGGATAGCATAACCATGAAGGGCTTGCTCTTATACGTACATCCTTGAGGATTGGGTGGGGATTCCAATCCGAACAAACCTGTATGTAGGTGGAAGAAATTTGGTACACAATGCATGGGAGAAGACAAGAGGTGCTGGCATTAATGCTTATTAGTAATCAATTAGTAATATTTAGGAATCATCTTGTATTGGTGATGCTGGGATCGGCATATGCCCCTTTTTTATTTTTCTGAGAGCAAGGCAAGGCAGAATGATGTGATCTGCTGGGTGCAGCGGCCATGGAAGTAGTTTGGTTCAGCGGTCTGTGCTGTACTGGCCAGTGTGGCCACTGCCCACTCCTTCCGTCCGGCCCAAAATAGAGGCCGCTATGGGATGTGTTTAGGTTAAACTTTTTTGACTTTCAAACGAACTTATCAGTCCGGTTTATCAGTTATGGTACTGTGTTTTTCTCTTATAATAAAACAGCATCGGTCAGCTGATCAGCCGTAGAAATCATCAGCTGAACAAGTCTTGACTAGATTTATAGAGAATACGTGTAGCATTTATATCTCCAAATAAGTCTATTATGAAAGTATATTCATCGATATATCTAATGATACTAATTATGTATTATAAATATTAATATTCTTTTATATATAATTAGTCAAAGTCAGAAAAAAAAGCTGGCTGATTTCTCAGGACGGACGGAGGTGTTCGTTTTTGTGGTGTGCTGCTCGGCAGCCTTGCAGGCTTGCATGCACCGTGGAGGCGCGGACCTTTGAAAGCTCTAGTTTGGTTTTGGTTAATTGATGAAGCCCTAAGTGTTTACCTAGTTTATCAAAGTGATTATGAGATAGGTAGCACTACTCCAAGTGATGAAGCAATGGCAAAGATCCTGACGATGGTGATGATCAAATGCTTAAACTTGGAAAAGAAGAAAGAGAAACAAAGGCTCAAGGCAAAGGTATAAATAGTATAAGTCATTTTATTTCTGTGATCAAGATACTTAGCGAGTGTGATCGCATTTAGGTTAGATAGCCGCACTATTAAGAGGGGTGAAACTCGTATCGAAATGTGGTTATCAAAGTGTCACTAGATGCTCTAACTCATTGCATATGCATTTAGGATCTAGTGGAGTGCTAATACCCTTAAAAAATATTTGTGAAAATATGCTAACACATGTGCACAAGGTGATACACTCGGTGGTTGACACATTTGAGCAAGGGTGAAGAAGATAGAGTTGAAAAGGAGTTAGTCGCGCTGGTTTCAGAGTGACCGGATGCGTCCGGTATGGTGACCGGACACGTCCGGTATTTGGCGACGAATTCAGCGACCGGACGCGTCCGATCGCCACACCGGACACGTCCGGTGTGAATCAGCAAACGCAGTGTTCGGGACAACAGTTGATCGGACGCTGGCAGCGTCCGGTCCGGTATGACCGGACGCATCCGGTCAAACGTGGATGCTTACTGTACTCGACCAGACGCTGAGGCTCAGCGTCCAATCAGTTTCTAACAGACACATCTGAAAGCATCTAGGCCCCTAGTTGGATTTCGGTGATTAATGTCAATACAAGATTACTATGACTAACGTGTGTTTTGCAGAGGCAATTAAGTTAGGTTATGGTAATGGAGATCGATTGGGCAATTGAGGTTGTCATGCCCCTACGATGGAAATCGTTTCGGTTTTCAAAGGATGGACGTCAAGGTTAAAGATAACTAGTTCTAAGTGTCAATTGAAGTTGGAGAGACACTTAGAGTAGTTTATGACTTTGTTTTTCCTTTGGCCGTACTATAAAGGGGGTATGAACGGGTAGCTTGACCTAGTTAAGTCTAGTGAGTTAGGTGTGGTGCACACTTGTTTTAACTAGCTCTAGGTAGCTCCTATGAATGCCTAAGATCTTTTGGAGCAAACTTCATTCACATATGTTCGGAAGTTGGAAGTGAATGGAGGGTCAAACACGGACCGGACGCTGGCTCTGGTGCGACCGGACGCTGGCCGCAGGGTCCGGTCAGTTCATTTGACTGAGGTGAACAAGTCTGATGTGACCGGACGCTGGAAGGTCATATGACCGGACGCTGAGGACCAGCGTCCGGTCGACTCCAGTAAGGGTCCAGACTTGGGAAAGAGTGACCGGACGCGTCCGGTCAGTGCTGACCGGACCCTGAGGGTTCAGCGTCCAGTCGAGTCCAGTAAGGTTCCAGTAAGGGTTCGCATCTACATTGCTTTCTCTATCAGGGATTCGCATCTATTAGATATATGGTATTTATTTGTATATCCATCTATTCTATCGTGCAGCGAGTCGGTTCCGTTGTGTTTCGTCTGGCAGTTGGCAGTCAACTCAGAGCTAAGCTCGCGAGTAAGGATCGAGGCCAAGCCTCGAAAGCGGCAGTTTGACAGTTGATCTTCATCAGCGGCAGTTCACCATCTTGTCTGTTCAGATGGCTCGCACCAAGAACGTTGGTGGTGGCCCAGGTGATGATGATCGGAGGCCCCCGCCTCGCCAGCCAGCCGGATCGAAGGGCAAGTCAACCAAGCAGGTGACATCCAAGAAGCGGAAGTACCCCAATGCAGAGACAGCGAGAGCAGCAGCTGTTGCAGAGGCTGCAGAGCGTGCCGAGAGAGGTGGTGTCCGCAGAGGAGTTGTCATTGCAGATCAGCCGGTTTCACCAGCACTGAGAGCTGCGATTGAGGAGGTTGAGCGTCGTCACGGTAGTCCAGCTGGGACTGCCATGTTTGCAGGTCGACGGGTCGCCATTGAGGAGGGTCCGTCAGCACAGCAACAGCCCCCACCAGCAGAGCCTCAGCCAGCTCAGGAGACTCAGGAGAGTTAGGAGACCGAGCCAGCACCTCAGCTACACCGCTCGAGTCGTACCAGTGCTGCAGTTCCACCGAGGCCAGTTACACAGCGCAGGGGTTCTCGCCCTCCGCCCAGACCACAGGGTCCGCCTCCAGTGGTTCACCTTGACTTGAGGGCCGCTACAGCCAGGCAGGTTCAGCAGCTGCGGTTTGTTGAGTTTGAGGTTTGGTTTCCTCCGAGGAGGGATGAGAGAGCAGCTGAGGGGTTCTACACGCCACTGCATGAGGATTTCTACAATGCATATCTTAACAGTGGGGCAGTGTTCAGATCACAGAGGGTTTGTCAGATAGAGTCCATTGTGGCAGCAGCCGGAGAGAGCATTCGGCAATACTTATCATATTTGCCAGGACTGACAGATTTGATTGGACGGACAGGCATATATGTACCATCTTGGGTTCGTCAGTTTTATGCCTCGCTCTACATTGATCCTCATCACAGATTCATTCACTTTGCTTTCAAAGGCAAAGACTACAGAGTGACTAGTGGCAGAGCCAGGGAGATACTGAGGCTACAGGAGCAGCCTGTAAAGATGCATGAGGTGTGCTATGGACATCAGGAGCCTCCCAGGCGTCCTCATGGAGGGCAGGTGCCCCCTACAGATTTAGTGCGGCATTGCTTCAAGGAGCCGTTTGGAGAGGGGTCGAGCAGGAACACCAGTGACTTGACTCCTACAGCGAGGATACTAGAGGCCATCATCAGGAGGACACTGCTTCCCAGGTTGGGATACAGGGAGGGCCTGACTCGCTTACAACTCTGGCTTCTCAATGCCATCATGCAGATGACAGTGTTTGACATCTGGGACCTCCTTCTTTCAGAGATGGAGGATACTATAGCTGAGGGATTCAAGGGTCGCAGGCAGCTTCCCTATGCTCACTAGATCATGTTCCTCATCCGCAGGGTTGTGCTTGATAAACCCCCTGGCATGATGGATGAGTATACAGGTGCCACTACAGAGTTCCTGGCTTACAACCTGTCACAGAGGATCAGACACGCCACTCCTCAGGCACCCAGTCAGCCTAGCCGTCGCCCTAACATGCCAGAGTCTGCAGCTCAGCAGGATGAGATCATCAGAGGGATTGCAGCCACTGAGGAGGAGGAGCTAGAGGCACAGCAGGAGGTGAGTGAGTACAGTGACAGCTCTGACGACGACTACCAGCCTATACCTCAGATGCCTCCACGCAGACACGATGCAGAGGCAGGTAGCTCCAGTTCTGCTCCACCTGCTCCACAGACAGACCCCGCTCTCATTGCTATTCTTGAGCGGATGCAGCAGGATCAGACACGACAGGCACAGGAGACAGCTGCAAACTTCGCACAGTTTCAGGCTCGACAGGACGAGTTCCAGCGTCAGCAGCAGCTCCTTTAGCACCAGCAGTTACTTATGCAGCAGCAGCTCATGGGATTCATGCAGCATGTAGTGACAGCTATTGGGGTCCCACTACCACAGCCTTCGCCCCAGCTTGCACAGCCTCCCACCACTTCGACGACTCCAGCAGTACAGCCCAGTGGGCTTCAGAGTCAGGGACAGCCTACAGCTCAGTTTCCTTCACCTCCTGTACAGGTGTCCCAGTGGTTAGCCTCACCTGGTGTAGCCCCGCAGTTCACTCCTTATCACACGGGTTTCTCACCAGAGCAGACTTCCTCACTATTCGTGCCTGAGTCGTCAGTCTCCAGGAGTCTTGGAGCATCATTCAGTGAGTTGACCGGCATGCCTACTCTGCCTCACATGCATGCTGCCGGTCCGTCTACAGCAGCTCCAGCTATCATGACTACTCAGAGGCTCCCCTCGTCTGTCGCCTCGTCAGATCCTACGACAGACATACTTGCAGCTTCACAGGCAGCACCAGCCCCAGCTCAGACCCAGACCGCTTCAGCGACACTTCCTGCTTCAGAGGGTCAGTCAGTTCAGAGCTCAGGGTCAGATGATGATGGCGCCCAGTTCCATCTTGCTCCACGTACTTCAGCGCCCGACTCGTCCGCTGCAGCCCCGCCGTTCGACCCCTAGGTTTTGGTGTTTGACGCCAAAGGGGGAGAGGGTTTGAGTATGTAGACTTAGGGGGAGCGAGTTTTAGGGGGAGCTAGTTATCTAGTATTAGCTTATTATATACATTTGGAGTTTTATTTGTGTGATACACTATTACTTATGCATTCGTGTGTTAACTTTCATGCATACTATTATATATATGTGATAGTGCTATCTACGTGATTGTGATATTTGACATGTGTGACTTCTACTTTGCTTTATCTATATGTCATATCACTTGTGTAATGCTCATTTGATTTTGCTTCCACGTTTATACTTTGAAGCAAATGAGCTTTGTTATTTGTACTCATGCTTAATCCATATCCTTTGAGTACATTGTGTTGGCTTGGGTCATATAAGCTTGACTAACTCTTTTGTTCTTATTGACAAAAGCTTATATGAACCAAGCCCATCAAAAACCTCACTCCATAACATACTCGAGGTGGTATTGTCATCAATCACCAAAAAGGGGGAGATTGAAAGCATCTAGGCCCCTAGTTGGATTTTGGTGATTAATGTCAATACAAGATTACTATGACTAACGTGTGTTTTGCAGAGGCAATTAAGTTAGGTCATGGTAATGGAGATCGATTGGGCAATTGAGGTTGTCATGCCCCTACGATGGAAATCATTTCGGTTTTCAAAGGATGGACGTCAAGGTTAAGGATAACTAGTTCTAAGTGTCAATTGAAGTTGGAGAGATACTTAGAGTAGTTTAGGACTTTGTTTTTCCTTTGGCCGTACTATGAAGGGGGGTATGAACGGGTAGCTTGACCTAGTTAAGTCTAGTGAGTTAGGTGTGGTGCACACTTGTTTTAACTAGCTCTAGGTAGCTCCTATGAATGCCTAAGATCTTTTGGAGCAAACTTCATTCACATATGTTCGGAAGTTGGAAGTGAATGGAGGGTCAAACACTGACCGGACGCTGGCTTCGGTGCGACCGAACGCTGGCCGCAGGGTCCGGTCAATTCATTTGACTGAGGTGAACAAGTCTGATGTGACCGGACACTGGAAGGTCATGTGACCGGACGCTGAGGACCAGCGTCCGGTCGACTCCAGTAAGGGTCCAGACTTGGGAAAGAGTGACCGGACGCGTCCGGTCAGTGCTGACCGGACCCTGAGGGTTCAGCGTCCGGTCGAGTCCAGTAAGGTTCCAGTAAGGGTTTTATGCGACCGGACGCGTCCGGTCAGTGCTGACCGGACCCTGCCAGCGTCCGGTCGACTCTTTAATACTGGTTCGCGGGTTGAACTGACCGGAGCGTCCGGTCATCCCGCAGAAGCTCATAACGGTTCGTTTTTCAGGCTGGCTTATAAATAGTAGGTCCACTCGTGAGTGGAGTATCTTTTGCTCATTCCAACAGCTGAGAAACACGTTTGTGAGTGCCAAGAAGAGCAAGGTCCTAGTGAGGTGTTTGTGATTTGAGAATCCAAGAGAGTAGCCTCACTAGCAAATCAAGAGTAGCAAAGTGTGCATCCATCTTCTCATTAGGCTTCGCGTGGTCAAGTGAGAGTTCGTGCTTGTTACTCTTGGTGATCGCCATCACCTAGACGGCTTGGTGGTGATTGGGAGTTTGGTGTTCACCCGACGAAGCTTGTGGGTGACCCAACTCAAGTTGTGAGCGGCTTTGGGTGATTCGCCGCGACGGAGTGTCGAAGAATCAACCCGTAGAGAGCACTTGATCCTTGCGCGGATCAAGGGGGAGCTACACCCTTGCGCGGGTGCTCCAACGAGGACTAGTGGGGAGTGGCGACTCTCCGATACCTCGGCAAAACATCGCCGCGTTCCTTTTCTCTCTCTATTTACTTTGAGCACTTACTTTGAGCATTTACTTTAAGCAATTCAATACTTGTTTTACATCCATAGAATTGCTTGCTAGAGTAAGTTTGGAACTTAGGTTGCGAGGTTGTTGTGCATTAGTTTGATATAAACACTTTTCTAGGCACAAGGGGTTAATTGGGATATCCGTAGGATTTGATTATTGCAAGAGAATTTAGAATTAGCCCAATTCACCCCCCTCTCTTGGGCATCTTGATCCTTTCAATTGGTATCAGAGCCTCGTGCTCACGTTTTTAAGCTTAATCGCTTAGAGCAAGATGTCTCACGGGGATGGACCTCCTCCTATCTTTGAGGGAGATGATTTTCCATATTGGAAAATCCGCATGGAGGCTTACTTAGAAGCTCTAGATGTTGGAATTCTTAGAGCCGCCTCTCAAAGGTTCCCAGCACCTAGGAATGCCGCACAACTTCAAGGCGATGAAGTGAATTATGAAAAATAGAATGCAAAGGCTCGCAACACCATCTTTAGAGGCCTTTGCAAAGATGTGTTCAATCGTGTAAGGAACCACAAAGACGCCCATGCACTATGGTCGGACGTTTGTGCGCTCCATGAGGGAACCAAGAGTGAGCGTGAGGAACGCTATCATCTTGTGATTAAAAAGCTAAATTCTTTTGAGATGTTTCCCAAAGAAAGTGCTAATGAGATGTATTCTCGATTAAATGTTCTTGTAGAGGAAGTCAATGGGCTTGGACTCACTCAAATGTCACCATCCGACGTTGTGAGAAAAATCTTGAGTGTCCTCCCCATTGACAAATATGGGCACATTGTGACCGTGCTACATCAAGGTGATCTTTCCGCCGCTACACCGACATAAATCTTGGGAAAGATCAATACTCATGAGATGTACATACACATCACACCACAAGATGGCTCATCCTCTACAAAGAAGAAAGAGAAGGACTTAGCATTCAAAGCTAGCCAAGACAAGGGCAAAGCAAGACTTGAGTATGAGAGCTCAAGTGATGAAGATGATGAAGAAAGCCTTGCCCTCATGGTGAAGAAGACCACCAAGATGCTAAAAAGGCTAAACAAGAGTGGCATCAAGTTTGATGGCAAGAAGAAGAAGTTCTTCACTAGCTCAAGAAGAAAGCCAATCTCTGAGATGGATTGCTACAATTGTGGCGAACTTGGTCATCTAGCTCATCAATGCACAAAGCCCAAGAAAGACAAGTTCAAGAACAAGGGCAAGAAAGATGATTCAAGTGATGAAGATGAAAAGAAGAAGAACAAGCCATACAAGAAGAGAGATGGCAAAAAGAGGGAGTTCTACAAGAAGAAGAAGAGTGGCAAGGCCTATATTGTCGGTGATTGGCTCACGGACATTGATTCATCAAGTGGATCATCCGATGATGATAGTGACGATGAAAAGGTGGCCGCCATTGCTATTGATCTTGCATCTTCACCACCACCATCGCCATCATCCTCTACACACCTATGCCTTATGGCCAAAGGCGAACGCAAGGTAACTAAGAGTGATGATAGTAGTGATGATGAACATGCTAGTGATGATGATAGTGATAGCGATGATAATGACTCACCTACTTATGATGATCTTGTCAAAATACTAAGAAAATATACTAAGATCATTAGAAAGAGTAGAGCTACAAATGAAAAACTTGATGCTAAAAATGATTCACTCTTAGCTAAGTGTGATACATTAGAAAAGGCTAATGATGAGCTCAAAGAAACAAATGATTCTATATCATCCAAACTCAAGGAGCTCAAATCTTCTAAGAAAGAGCTTAAAGATAAAAATGATAAACTTGAGTGGGTGCACAATGAGCTTATCACTAGTCACAATAAGCTAAAAGATGAATATGCAACTCTAAAGATCAATTATGATACCCTTATTATTGCACAAGAATTCTTACCAAATGAGCCACATGATGCTACTAACCATGTTGTTAAGATTGATATAGCTACCTCATGTGATGACTTAATTGATGAAAGCATTGAGCATGGATCTAGTAGCAAGGGCAAGCAAGTGGTTGAGTGCAATGACTATGATGAGTATGTCAAGCTCAAGAGTAACAATGAGAAGCTCATGAAAGATCTTGAAGAGATGAAAAGTCACAACACCATTGTGCTAGAAACTCTTGATCATGACAAAGAGGTGATCCTTGAGAATGAGAAGTTAAAAGAAGAAATCAAGAAACTCAAGGAGGAGAAGAACAATGATCTTCTCAAGGAAGAGAACAAGAAGCTCAAGATGGAGAAAGAGCATCTCAAGGTGGGATTGAGCAAGTTTGCTAGAGGCAAGCATCTCCAAAGTGAGCTACTCATGAATACCGTCATGAAGATGGATAGAAGTGGCATTGGATATATGGCAAGTGTAGAGAAGAAGAAGGCTCAAGCTCAACACCAACAATCAAAGCCAAAGCCAAAGCCAAAGAGATGTTTTGAATGTGGACAAGAAGGCCACTTTGCTCATGAGTGTCAAACTCCACCACCACAACCCTTGCCCAAGCATGCTAGACCCTTTGCTTTCAATGCTCACTACATGCTTAGAAAAGATTCGAGTGGAAAGATGAAAGTCATGTTCTTAGGTCCTCCCAACAAGAGTAGGCCTAAGAAAATTTGGGTGGCTAAGTCACTTGTTGAGAAGGTGAAGGGCCCTCAACCTTCTCAACAAGCTTGGATCCCTAAAGCTTGAATCTCTTGTGTGTAGGTGAACTACAAGACCGGTGGAAGTCATTGGGTTATTGATAGTGGTTGCACTCAACATATGACCGGTGATCCTCGTATGTTCACCTCACTAGATGAAGAGGTAGATGGACAAGAGAAAATAACATTTGGAGATAATTCAAAGGGCAAGGTTAAAGGATTGGGCAAAGTGGCAATATCAAATGATCATTCCATCTCCAATGTGCTCTATGTTGCTTCATTGAGCTTCAACTTGCTATCCGTTGGGCAATTGTGTGATCTTGGCTTTCAATGCCTATTCACCGAGAAGGAGGTTGTTGTATCCAAGTTAGATGACAATCAAGTGATATTCAATGGATTTAGATACAACAACTTATATCTAGTTGACTTCACCTCCGAAGATGCAAACTTGAAGACTTGCCTATTCACCAAAACAACACTTGGGTGGCTATGGCATAGAAGACTTGCTCATATTGGAATGAGTTCACTCAAGAAGCTTATGAAGAATGATTTGGTGAGAGGGTTGAAGGATGTGAAGTTTGAAAAGGACAAGCTTTGTAGTGCATGTCAAGCCAGCAAGCAAGTTGCAAATACTCATCCAACCAAAACTTTCATGTCAACCACAAGAGTGCTAGAACTCCTACACATGGATTTATTTGGGCCAACAACATACAAGAGTTTGGGAGGAAATCTCTATTGTCTTGTGATTGTGGATGACTATTCAAGATATACATGGGTGTTCTTCCTTCATGACAAATCCGAAGTTGCATCTTGCTTCAAGAAGTTTGCCAAGAGAGCTCAAAATGAATTTGAAGTGAAGCTCAAGAAGATAAGAAGTAACAATGGCAAAGAGTTTGACAACACAAACATAGAAGCTTATTGTGATGAAGTTGGAATCAAACATGAAGTCTCCGCAACCTATACTCCTCAACAAAATGGTGTAGTTGAGAGGAAGAACCGGACTTTGATCACTCTTGCAAGGACAATGCTAGATGAGTACAACACCCCCGAAGCTCTATGGGCGGAAGCAATCAACACCGCTTGTTATGCATCCAACCGCCTATTTCTTCAAAAGTTCCTTGTCAAGACACCATATGAGTTGCTCAATAGGAAGAAGCCGGACGTCTCCTTCTTTAGGGTGTTTGGTTGCAAGTGCTACATCTACAAGAAGCGGCAACACCTAGGGAAGTTTCAAAGGCGTTGTGATATAGGTTTTCTTGTTGGTTACTCATTGAAGTCCAAAGCATATAGAGTATTTAATCATGCCACCGGCTTGGTTGAAGAAACATATGATGTGGAATTTGATGAATCTAACGGCTCCCAAGGAGCACATGAGAATCTTGATGATGTAGGTGATGAACCATTGAGGGAGGCTATGAAGAATATTCCGGTGGGAGACATCAAGCCAAAAGATGATGAAGATGATGTACAAGTCACTAACCAACCCTCTTCATCAAATGTACCACAAGATGGTGAAAAAGTTGGGAGAGTAGAAAATGAAGATACTCATATCTCCCATGAGCAAATGGTGGTACAAGCACAAGATGTTGATGCTCCACAACCTCCTCCTCAAGTGGTCAATAGAAGAAATACACCTCTCCTACAAGATCATCCTCAAGATCTCATCATAGGGAGTCCAACAAAGGGGGTGATGACTCGATCTCAAAAACTTACTTCATTTATTGCTCATCACTCTTTTGTCTCTTGCTATGAGCCTACCAAGGTAGAAGAAGCTCTTAAAGATCCGGATTGGATCAATGCCATGCATGAAGAGTTGAACAACTTCAAACGCAATGAAGTTTGGAATCTTGAAGAGCGACCAAGAGGTGCAAGAGTCATTGGAACAAAGTGGGTGTTCCGCAACAAGCAAGATGATCAAGGTGTTGTTGTGAGGAACAAGGCAAGACTAGTAGCAAAGGGGTTCTCTCAAGTTGAAGGTTTATATTTTGGAGAAACCTTTGCACCGGTTGCAAGATTAGAAGCCATCCGTATCCTTCTTGCATATGCATCACATCATGAAATGAAACTATATCAAATGGATGTGAAAAGTGCATTCTTAAATGGCTTTATTAATGAACTAGTCTATGTTGATCAACCTCCTGGGTTTGAAGACCCTAGATATCCTAATCATGTTTATAGGTTGTCCAAGGCACTATATGGGCTTAAGCAAGCCCCAAGAGCTTGGTATGAGCGCCTTCGGGATTTCCTTATTGAGAAGGGCTTCACCATTAGGAAGGTCGACACCACACTATTCACCAAGAAGCTTGATGGGCATATCTTCATTTGTCAAGTATATGTTGATGATATCATCTTTGGATCATCAAATGAAGACTCA
This sequence comes from Miscanthus floridulus, assembly GCF_019320115.1. Lineage (NCBI taxonomy): Eukaryota > Viridiplantae > Streptophyta > Magnoliopsida > Poales > Poaceae > Miscanthus > Miscanthus floridulus. The sequence goes on along the minus strand of NC_089588.1, from coordinate 8,224,438 downwards.
TGCAAAGAATTTGGTGAATTGATGTCTAAGGAGTTCGAGATGTCAATGATTGGTGAGCTTACATTATTTCTTGGTTTTCAAGTCAAGCAAATGAAAGAAGGCATCTTCATCTCTCAAGAGAAATACACAAAAGATCTTCTCAAGAGATTCAAGATGGATGAATGTAAGCCAATCAAGACCCCAATGCCTACCAATGGACATCTCGACCTAGATGAGGGAGGTAACTCGGTTGATCAAACTCTCTACCGTTCTATGATTGGTAGCTTGTTATATTTAACCGCATCTAGGCCCGACATCATGTTTAGTGTGTGTATGTGTGCTAGATTTCAAGCTAGTCCTAAGGAAACACATTTAATTGCCATAAAAAGAATCCTTAGGTATCTTAAGCACACACCAAGCATTGGCCTTTGGTATCCCAAAGGAGCTTTATTTGAATTAATTGGCTATTCTGATTCGGACTACGCCGGATGCAAAGTTGATAGAAAGAGCACATCCGGAGGGTGCCATTTGCTTGGTAGATCACTTGTGTCTTGGTCCTCCAAGAAACAAAACAGTGTGGCTTTGTCCACCGCCGAAGCGGAATACATTGCCGTGGGTGCTTGTTGTGCACAAATATTATACATGAAACAAACTTTACTAGACTATGGAGTAGTTCTAGAGAAAGTTCCTCTTCTGTGCGACAATGAAAGTGCGGTAAAACTTGCAAATAATCCGGTTCAACACTCTCGCACCAAGTATATAGATATCCGCCATCACTTTCTAAGAGATCATGTAGCTAAAAATGATATATCACTAGAAGGTGTAAGATCCGAAGATCAATTAGCGGATATCTTCACTAAACCACTAGATGAGGCTACATTTTGTAGATTGCGGAATGAGCTCAATGTACTTGATTTTAGTAACTTCACTAAAAATTGAGCTTGTGTTGTCCCTTGCATTCATTGTAATATACAACATGTTTAATTTATGGCAATGCATATAGGGCTTGTCTAACATGGTTAAGATAACCGCCGAAAAGCGTGTGAAGAAGCTTAACCTTGGATCAAACTTGACAAGCAACTAGATTTACTTACAAGTATTACATATGCATGAATGTTGTTTTGTCGTTTTGTTCCATTTGCCCTCTTGTTGCCTATTTTCTTAAAAAGAATTATAGCGTAAGGCAAAATATTTTGAAAAATATGAGGGTTTGAGAGAGGTCACTCACATCAGTCCCAATTGGTGTTTATTTGGATCTTATTCAAGTTGGGACTTGATTGGGAACAGGTAGCGAGAAGGAATGTTGAAGGATTGCTGGAAAAGGTGCACCGGACGCTGCACCGGACGCTGCTGTCCAGCGTCCGGTCAGTTCATAGGAGGTGAACTGCTGTTGAAGGAGTGACCGGACGCTGCGTCTGTGCGTCCGGTCAGGAAGGGTTCAGCGTCCGGTCGATCGAAGGATGATCAAGTTGTACTGACCGGACCCTGCCTGCGTCCGGTCATGGACCACCGGACGCGTCCGGTCACGATTTCAGAGGATTTGGACCTCTCTGGAATCGACCGGACGCTAGGTTGTAGCGTCCGGTCGCTACCACCGGAGCGTCCGGTCAGTGGATCTCGCGCGACTTTAGGTCTCTTTTCCCCGTTTCCTTTTCTGTCACGATTTGGGGGATTATTTATCCGGACCTTCGGTTCTACTTTTTTGATCTAATCAACGCCGCCGTGACCTAGCCCAAGCCGCCGCCGAAGCCTAGCCGCGCGCCACTTGCTCCGGTTACCTTGCGCCCGCGCCGTCGTGCCCCTGCCTAGCCGCGCCGTCGCAGCCTCCCCGAGCCCGTAGCCGAGCCTCGCGCCCCGGCCTCACGCGCCACTGAGCCCCGCGCCAGCTCATCTCAGAGCACCGCCATACCGCGCGGCACCACGCCTGCTCAGCATCTCGCCGACCTCCTCGCGCCCAAGCTCTGCCGGTCAATCGTTGCCAAGGCTGCCGGTCTTCGCCAAGTGCTCTTGCCCTTTCCTCCCATTGATTGGTATGGCAAGTTTTGTGTTTCAATCTTGATCTCCAATTGTGACCTAGAATCAAATTCTAACGCACTGATTCCCCATTGCATTCAGGGCATTTGACCTAACCCTAGCCTGGTTCCGAGGATCCCCCGCGTGATATCTTATCTCTTCTCGGATCGCTGATAGTCAGGTAGAAAGCCACTCGATTCAAATTTGCATCTACATTGCTTTCTCTATCAGGGATTCGCATCTATTAAGATATATGGTATTTATTTGTATATCCATCTATTCTATCGTGCAGCGAGTCGGTTCTGTT